>NC_092569.1:30997167-31304667 GCF_037975245.1 Apostichopus japonicus | reverse complement strand
TAATAACTCTGTATTTTGTCTTGAAACTTTTTTGTTCATGACCAAGCAATGTCAATCTTAATATTCCTTCTTAAAATGTATCAACCTCTTAATTTCAATTGTTTCCCTTACGATTTTCTGGGTTAAGGTAACACTGATTGTTCTCCAATGTCTTATTTCCTTCTGGCGGTCATTGTATTGTATTACACATGCATCTGTTAATAATATTTTCGATTCGGTCATGTGCGTTTATCATATGGATGATTTTGACGCTATCAATGTAATAATCATCTACTAAATATAGTTATTCTAATAGCCAACATGTTTGTAACAAGTTTGCACGAAACGCCGCTTTAAAACTAAAAATAAAGTACGAAAATTATAACCTCAATGTTATGAAAAGTGATAAGAAATTGAGAATAAAGTATAATACAAAAAAGTCACTGTGAAACGTTGTTCGTTTTGAAATTTTGCCTATGACATCAGAAAGATCGTCTACTAACCCACAATAATAAACAAATATTGAAGCTAAGAATTTGTTTTTAAAAGTTGTACCAGACCAATGTCAAGAAAGAGGAGAATAGTGAAACAGACTTGTTTATTAACATTACTCAATCCTCCCAGACAAAACAATAAATTAATGCGTACGCCTTCTCGCTGTGCGTTTCCGTTGTAAATTTCCTGATGCTGTTTTTTAAAAGAACAAAACTGTAGAAATTTTAGAATTTATGATTCGGAGTTTTTTGCCACGTTGTCGACAAGACAGGGTTGTATCCATCATTTCCTCGTTTCTTGCTTACAAAGTCTATAATTTAAAAAAAAAAAAATATTGAAAATGTTACCATACAACACGTGATCACGTAGACAAGAACGGCTATGATTCAAAATCGTGTTGTTTTGAGGGAAGCTAGATAATGTTGATTGTCAAAATAATTCAAAATGGATATAAATTTACAGAGTCATATTTGAAATTTGATATGTCTGTTGGACAGTTACCTATAATTGCTTTTAAAGTTAACAGATATCGTTTACTTAGGCACTTATATATTTTTATAACTACTCTGAAAAAAATATCCTATATGAAGAAGAATTTTTGCACGACTGGTATATCATTAGCCTTCCTTCAAACATACTTAATTGACGAATTATCGGATAATCTTAGCACATGTAAGCCATGTAAGAAGTCTCGTGAACCAATGCACAAATAAAATACTAATTCTAATGTGTTATATTCAATAGGATAAATGTGATGCCTTACTGAATTAGACGTATCGGGCATTTCATGAAATATATCTGAATTATTTCCTCCTTCAACGTAATATCTAACTTTCTTTCATACAAAGCTTTGCGCACAGGCGTCAAATGACACTTCCTTTTATATCAAGAGAAGAAAAGAAAAATATTTGTCGTTATGATATTATGTGTTATGTGTTATATGTTAGGATACTTCAGAGAATTACGCAAAGGAAAGGTTAAAACAAATATTCAAGCACGATTTGTTATGAACAAGGGTCTGCTTTCATAAGAGCTGGGTTCACGGGGATGTTCTTGGGCGTTTTCAAGAATGTTTTTCTGCCTTAAATAGAAACAGTAAACGTAAATTTTGCCTAAAGAGTGTCCGTTTTTGCTGATGTAGACAAAGGGTAATCACAAAACAGGTTTCGTTATGGATACGCTATTTTGTCTTTGCTGTACATGAGATTATTTTGATTGAGCGTGAATCGTCATACATGTGTTAGGCATTTCCCAAATATTTTCTACTCCGATCTTCTTTTTTTTTTTGTATTCATAAAAATATAAAATACTACTTTAACCATGCTTTTGTAGGTTACAGATAACTCTGCATAATGTATGTACATTGAAAGCCTTAGTTATTGCAAACAATGTTTCTAAAAAAGATTGACATATTTTCTATGTTAAAGCAAAAGGTGTTGTCGCAAAAAGTTGTTGTAGCAGTTGTAGCTTTCAGGCAAACAAATGTTGACAATTAGGGTTAGTAGCTGGGGCGTTAAACGTAAACGTGTTTTTTATGTTGAGGAAAAAATAGATATATTGTGTTGTTGATGTTTGTCCAAGTCGTATCGAAAACAAACAATACTCTTCTTCTCAACGGATGAATTTTCCATTGGTATGCATTTTTGCAGCTCTTTTTTTTTAAAACATATTGTCAAAACTTGGCTATTTTCAAGCTTTTGATGGTATATTGCACGTTGTCCCAGTGTATAAGTACCTCATGAGCATAATATATATAGTTTCCTGCTATAGATAATTTCACTAAGCTTACTATACGAACACCACTAGGAGATCAAAGTTTTACAGATCATGGATTTCTTCATTTCTTTTCAAGAAGGACAGAAAAAGTGTCTCATTGTGAAAATATAATACAATTTGATGAATATTGTAACCAGAGTACGTTTGCACATAGTTCGAGATTTCGGCAATAATATCAGTTGTTTTTATTTAAGTTTCCAGACATAAAATGTTGAATTCATGAATTGCATCGTTTCTGCATAATAGAGACCTTTTCAGTTTTGGTAATAGGTTACGGAAGCGTATGAACGACACGAACACATTGCAAAACGTCAAATATCTTAAAATAACCGTTTTTTGAAGATGTTCTTAGTATGCGAAAAGGTAAAAAATACCGCATGTGGTCAATAATATGCAACTTAGGAGCGTGTCAAACAACTTTGGCGGCCATCAAGGTTCTTATATATGACAAAAGCCTATCAACTATTTTTTTTTTGTATTTACAGTTCACAACACAACTGCAATGAACAAAATTCATTACTGCCAAAATAAGTACTATTATGCGGAAAAATGTATAGTCGGATACATGTTTTTTTGTTGTTTTTTTTTAAGGACGTGGGTAATGTTTCAATTTGTTTTTAATCCGTGGATAACGCTGAATGTTTGTACTCTTAATTTTCTTTCAATAATATACTGTAGGTTTTCTTTTCGCTTTCTCAGATCATATGTCATTCACATTTCGATTAGAATAATGCAAAGAAAATTATTACTTTCATCTGCTTATCGTAGTTATGATCGTTTAATTAAGTTAGTGTATGGTGACCTATGATTGTTTTATGTAAAGTAATGAGAATAAGAAGTATTAAAAGACATGAACACAGACATATAATCATATTTTCAAACAATTAAAGGTATTCAATAAAATCTGCTTTTAGTCTTAGCTATGCTTATGAGCAGAAAAATCAATGTTAAATTGATATTAAGATTGCGAAACATCATATTACTGCTAAGACATAGGAATGTGATTTTTTCCGTTCTTATCACCTTTCTCTGTAATATTTGACAAATTGGAAATAGTTCATTTATTTAAATCAAAAGCGAAATCAGATTGTATTTTAATGAGCTATAACATTCTGTTCTGTATATTTAAACTTAAAATGATATGCTATGTTAAAGTGAAGGTGTAAAATATTGGCGTAAGCCCTGTATATTGTGATACATTGACCTCCGTACAACCTTCTTAACTCGATATTGTTTCTTCAGAATGTACTTCACTTAATCGTTCATTCCCTTTATTTGTTTTTTTTACCTCAGGTATCCTCAAGCACAAGAGTCAACGATTCAAGTAAGTTTTCATTTTGTAAGGGTAACGGTTAATATAAACTATATACCAATTAACAGAACTTTGTTATCTAAATAATAGTTCGAAAAAAGTGTTATTGAGAAATGAACCATTTAGATGTACTTCTAATGTGGTACTTTCTCCTATTTCAATTTTGTAAGATGATTTAAAATTCTCAATAATTTCCCATTACTGTGTATTGAAGTTGTTTTAGCTCTAATTTAGCGATAAATAAACTGAAAGAGATACAAGTTATTAGTCAGCATTTTATTTCAAGCAATACAGATAGTTCCGCTTATATGTACTCATACTTGTTAGTAGTTTGTGAAAAGTAAGTTGGCCCGACGTTCGATCTAAGCAGGATCTTCTTCGGAGGCTAAATGACAAGTAACGGCAACAGAAGGAATAAACACGCATTTTGTTAAGACTTTGTTTACTGTTGGCTCCTTCAATAATTTGTCACTTTCAAATCTCAGGTTAGTGCTGATGAATGTTAAATTATTTTAAGGTGAAAATAGGGCCAGATTATTCCCACATGTCGAGGAAAGCTATTACTAATCATGTTTGCTTCTGTGACCATGTCGCCACATGATCACGGTAGTTCGTTGCGTTAGATTTGTATTTCAAATAAAGTATATTGCTTAAATTAGCCTCCTTTAATACCAACCGAAAATGATTGAATACCCTATATTATGGTTCATAGTAGTAACCACGTCATGTTTACTGTGTATTTTAAACAAATCTATTGCAATGTAGCCATATATTATATTTGTCTTGAAATAATTCTTTACACATGGAACTGTATCTGCAACAGTTTTACGATTTGTTCTTATCTTCTTCTTTACATTATCTTGGTGCTAGACTTGCAGTATTTTCTATTCCAAACCCCGGAGTATCCAAGGGATTGTTATGAAGTACTTAACCAATGCTCTTCTACCAACGCCAAATCCGGTGTATACCTGATTAAACCTGACCAGTATCCGGAACCATTTCAGACATATTGTGATCATAACACTACATCTGGAGGTTGGACAGTGAGTAATGTATTTCAAGACGTGAACACTTACACTATCAGAGTTACTCTCCAAGACACACTTTGTAGGACATTATTAGAATGATCAGTCCATTTTAGTGTTAAAGTGTGTCGGATGATATGCCGTGTACGATGTATGAATATTTATAGCCTAATATTGGAAACAAAACTACCCAGAGTAACTACGTTGACTTTTAATACGATTAGAAAACTTATTGTATGTGCACACCTATGATAATGATATAGATATGTATACAGATAACATATAACGAAACATCACAAATATGTTCTATCCTATTCGTATTTATTGATGTGAGCCCCACGATTTGGTTATAAGGTTTAGATCATAAAATAATGAAATGTATCTGTTAGTTGTCTACCGATATTTTGAATTCTTCAGATCATACAACGACGTGTTGATGGATCCATCGGTTTTAATCGAACCTGGAACGAATACAAAAACGGAATTGGTTTCTTAGGCAGTGAATTTCTGATTGGTAATGAAAAGTTAGCTTATTTGATAAACCAACAGAGGTACCAGCTGCGCATCGAGCTAGAGAATTATGCAGGCCAGTCGTATTCCTTGACATACGACAACTTTCGCATTGCCGATGAATGGGGGAAATATTCTATAACAAGTCTTGGAGGTGTCGAAGGAATAACAGGTAAGACTTTCTTTAAATTATTTTTTCCACATTTTTGTAGTCAAACCGGAAATTAAAGAATGCATAAAGAAAAGGTTCCAATGGAGGAACTGAATATCATACACAGCTGTATTTATTGATTCCCATAGTCGAAAACTTAAAAATGTAATATTATTTTGTATGTGTGACATAAATGAGTATAAGTTGAATGAGTCTAAACAATAACAAATCTGGCTCACATTTGATCCTTTGTTAACAGTCAGCAATTGTTCCGAGCGGCCAGAGCATTACGATGGTAAAAAGATTCGATAATAACGTAATGTAATAAAAGTAAGTTAGCACTTCAAGCTAGGATGAAATTTCGGTGGTTTTGGTTTTACCAGATTTACCCATTACCTGGTGCTCATCCAACAAGGATAATTATGATAATACATGTGAAAGGACTTGTGAGAATCCGAATGATTGTGTCAGACCGGATCCAGCGGAACCAGAGAGATGTCTTTGTCCAGAAAACCACATGATTTTTGGAGATAGCTGCATACCTCAAGAGCAATGTGGCTGTTACGTCCGAGGGGAAGGCGTCGTATTAGCAGTAAGTGTATTTGATGCCGTTCACAAGTCTTAATATATAACATGAAAAGTACTCTATAACTTAAAATCTTGGATTGCAATTGATTGACCTTACTCTTTATTATATCTGTTAATAATTCTCATTGTTATTGTTGATATTGATTTTCCCCATATTTCGGTTGTACATGTTCTCGTAAAAGTCTTCTAATTGAGACCTAACAAAATAAGGCATCCAAAGCAATTACATCCAGAATGATGAACTTTACCCAAGATATATATATAACGCTCATGACCATTTGATAGTAGAAGTTCAGTTTTATTCAAACAGCGTTATCAAGCGTTGTACCAAATTAACATTGATTTTACTTTCACTGGAATATGCCGTTTAACATTTATCATTTCCAGGAGAGTGAAACTTACATTAATTATGACTGTTAAACTTGTCGATTATCGTAATTCATTTACATAATACATTTACAGATTTAATTTTTCCCACTAAATATCTTTTTATAGGAAGGCGAGTTTTACATCAATTCAAGATGTACACGAAGATCAACTTGTAGCAACAACCAGATTATAGAGGCGAGTTACCAGTGTAGTGATCACGCAATCTGTGATGAGAGAAACGGTGTCCGTAAATGTTACTGTAATCAAAACTACCAAGGGGACGGAGTCACGTGCACCCACAACTGCTTCGTTGCTGCCAAAAGAAGTGTTTTAAGGGTCAGTACAGTTCTTTCAGGACATTTTAAAATGCTTAGCTCTTAATTCATTGTTCATATTATTTCACGCAACCTTTACTATTTAAGCTTGTCAAATATCGCATTACATTTAAAGATAACTGTGTGGCGAGCGCATTGTGTTTAGGCAGGGACCTTGTACCCCATTTTATTGGACAGGCTAGGCAAAAGTGTCAGTCAATGGATGTTTTACATTTAGTCAGAAGCATAATATCACTTCTACGGATGTGCATTCCTTTATAAACCTTAAACAATATTATTGGGTACATCTTACCTAAATATGGCGTTTCAAACGTATTTTAAGTTAAGTTTTTAGTGGCAATAAACCTTCACGGAATGCAACATTTGACAGCTACTTTAAAAAAAAAAAAAAAAAAAAAAAAACGTTAATCCCTAGACTCCAACATCAGAGTTGGCTGCAAAGACCGCATTAAGTTTTTTTAAAAGTTGATACCCTTTGCCAGAAAAAAAAAAAATATTGTAAATCCCTTGGCCCCCAACACCAGGGTTGCAAAGACCGCTTTAAACTTTCTTAAAAGTTGATACCCTTTGCCAGCAAGAAAAAATGAAATTGACCAGCCATTCTTTCAATGCTGTACATTTCACTGTGACCCCGCAAATCCAAAATTCCTTCATTATTATATTTTTCCCAATGAATATCTTATATTAGGAAGGCGAGTTTTACATCAATTCAAGATGTACACGAAGATCAACTTGTAGCAACAACCATATTATAGAGACGAGTTACCAGTGTAGTGATCACGCAACCTGTGATGAGAGGAACGGTGTCCGTAAATGTTACTGTAATCAAAACTACCAAGGGGACGGAGTCACGTGCACCCACAACTGCTTCGTTGCTGCCAAAAGAAGTGTTTTAAGGGTCAGTACGATTCTTTTAGGACATTTTAAAATGCTTAGCTCTTAATTCATTGTTCATATTATTTCACGCAAACCTTTACTATTTAAACTTGTCAAATATCGCATTACATTTAAAAATAACCGTGTGGCGAGCGCATTGTGTTTAGGCAGGGACCTTGGACCCCATTTTATTTGACAGGCCAGGCAAAAGTGTCAGTCAAGGGATGTTTTACATTTAGTCAGAAGCATAATATCACTTCTACGGGTGTGCATTCCTTTATAAACCTTAAACAATATTATTGGGTACTGCATACCTAAATAGTGCGTTTCAAACGTATTGTAAGTTGAGCTTTTAGTGGCAATAAATTTTCACGGAATGCAACATTTGACAGCTACTTTAAAAAAAAAAAAAAAAAAAAAATATTGTAAATCCCTAGACCCCAACATCAGAGTTGGCTGCAAAGACCGCATTAAGTTTTTTTTAAAAGTTGATACCCTTTGCCAGAAAAAAAAATATTGGCCAGCCATTCTTGCAATGCTGTACATTTCACTGTGACAACCGCAAATCCAAAATTCCTTTATTATTTTTTTTTTCCCAATGAATATCTTATATTAGGAAGGCGAGTTTTACATCAATTCAAGATGTACACGAAGATCAACGTGTAGCAACAACCAGATTATAGAGGCGAGTTACCAGTGTAGTGATCACGCAATCTGTGATGAGAGAAACGGTGTCCGTAAATGTTACTGTAATCAAAACTACCAAGGTGACGGAGTGACGTGCACCCACAACTGCTTCGTTGCTGCCAAAAGAAGTGTTTTAAGGGTCAGTACAGTTCTTTCAGGACATTTTAAAATGCTTAGCTCTTAATTCATTGTTCATATTATTTCACGCAACCTTTACTATTTAAGCTTTTCAAATATCGCATTACATTTAAAGATAACTGTGTGGCGAGCGCATTGTGTTTAGGCAGGGACCTTGTACCCCATTTTATTGGACAGGCTAGGCATAAGTGTCAGTCAATGGATGTTTTACATTTAGTCAGAAGCATAATATCACTTCTACGGATGTGCATTCCTTTATAAAGCTTAAACAATATTATTGGGTACATCTTACCTAAATATGGCGTTTCAAACGTATTTTAAGTTAAGTTTTTAGTGGCAATAAACCTTCACGGAATGCAACATTTGACAGCTACTTTAAACAAAAAAAAATAATTGTAAATCCCTTGGCCCCCAACACCAGGGTTGCAAAGACCGCTTTAAACTTTCTTAAAAGAAGATACCCTTTGCCAGAAAAAAATATGAAATTGACCAGCCATTTTTGCAATGCTGTACATTTCACTGTGACCCCGCAAATCCAAAATTCCTTCATTATTATATTTTTCCCAATGAATATCTTATATTAGGAAGGCGAGTTTTACATCAATTCAAGATGTACACGAAGATCAACTTGTAGCAACAACCATATTATAGAGGCGAGTTACCAGTGTAGTGATCACGCAACCTGTGATGAGAGGAACGGTGTCCGTAAATGTTACTGCAATCAAAACTACCAAGGTGACGGAGTGACGTGCACCCACAACTGCTTCGTTGTTGCCAAAGGAAGTGTTTTAAGGGTCAGTACGATTCTTTTAGGACATTTTAAAATGCTAGCTCTTTATTCATTGTTCAAATTATTTCACGCAAACCTTTACTATTGAAACTTGTCAAATATCGCATTACATTTTAAGATAACCGTGTGGCGAGCGCATTGTGTTTAGGCAGGGACCTTGGACCCCATTTTATTTGACAGGCCAGGCAAAAGTGTCAGTCAAGGGATGTTTTACATTTAGTCAGAAGCATAATATCACTTCTACGGATGTGCATTCCTTTATAAACCTTAAACAATATTATTGGGTACTGCATACCTAAATAGTGCGTTTCAAACGTATTGTAAGTTGAGCTTTTAGTGGCAATAAACTTTCACGGAATGCAACATTTGACAGCTACTTTAAAAAAAAAAAAAAAAAAAAAAAAAAAACGTTAATCCCTAGACTCCAACATCAGAGTTGGCTGCTAAGACCGCATTAAGTTTTCTTAAAAGTTGATACCCTTTGCCAGAAAAAAAAAAAAATTGGCCAGCCATTCTTGCAATGCTGTACATTTCACTGTGACAACCGCAAATCCAAAATTCCTTTATTATTATATTTTTCCCAATGAATATCTTATATTAGGAAGGCGAGTTTTACATCAATTCAAGATGTACACGAAGATCAACGTGTAGCAACAACCAGATTATAGAGACGAGTTACCAGTGTAGTGATCACGCAATCTGTGATGAGAGAAACGGTGTCCGTAAATGTTACTGTAATCAAAACTACCAAGGGGACGGAGTCACGTGCACCCACAACTGCTTCGTTGCTGCCAAAAGAAGTGTTTTAAGGGTCAGTACAGTTCTTTCAGGACATTTTAAAATGCTTAGCTCTTAATTCATTGTTCATATTATTTCACGCAACCTTTACTATTTAAGCTTTTCAAATATCGCATTACATTTAAAGATAACCGTGTGGCGAGCGCATTGTGTTTAGGCAGGGACCTTGTACCCCATTTTATTGGACAGGCTAGGCAAAGTGTCAGTCAATGGATGTTTTACATTTAGTCAGAAGCATAATATCACTTCTACGGATGTGCATTCCTTTATAAACCGTAAACAATATTATTGGGTACATCTTTCCTAAATATGGCGTTTCAAACGTATTTTAAGTTAAGTTTTTAGTGGCAATAAACCTTCACGGAATTCAACATTTGACATCTACTTTAAACAAAAAAAATTATTGTAAATCCCTTGGCCCCTAACACCAGGGTTGCAAAGACCGCATTAAACTTTCTTAAAAGTTGATACCCTTTGCCAGAAAAAAAAATGAAATTGACCAACCATTCTTGCAATGCTGTACATTTCACAGTGACAACCGCAAATCCAAAATTCCTTCAATATTATATTTTTCCCAATGAATATCTTATATTAGGAAGGCGAGTTTTACATCAATTCAAGATGTACACGAAGATCAACTTGTAGCAACAACCATATTATAGAGACGAGTTACCAGTGTAGTGATCACGCAACCTGTGATGAGAGGAACGGTGTCCGTAAATGTTACTGCAATCAAAACTACCAAGGTGACGGAGTGACGTGCACCCACAACTGCTTTGTTGCTACCAAAGGAAGTGTAGTAAGGGTCAGTACGATTCTTTTAAGGTATCTTAAATTCTTGGCCTGTAATTCATTTAGACCTAGCGAAAATACATAGATATGGCAACGCAATTATGATACACCCAGAACGTAGAACGTTACCTAATATATTTGAAACGTTTTTGACCGTATATTAGTTTTAATCCAGTGTGTCATCAAAAGTCGTTAAAAATGTAACAAATTAACATATATTTTACTATATTTGGAATATGTCGTCTAACATTTATCTTACCAGGAAGGTGAATCATACATCAATTCTGACTGTTCCTTACGAATAACCTGCACCAGTAACGTACTTACAAGTGAGAGGTACAGTTGTAGTGCAGACGCAACCTGCGAGGAGCGGAATAATATCCGTAGATGTTACTGTAACGAATGGTTTGAAGGTGATGGTCTTACATGTACCCGCAGTGGACCGAGAGATTGTTCTGATCTTCACACAGCGGGTAGAAGAAATAACGGAAAATATACCATTTATCCCGCTGGAAGCTCCGGGTTTGAAGTTTTTTGTGAATTTTCTAGTGGGGGATGGACAGTAAGTTTTAGCCATTGACAATAAAAAGCTTTTCAATGTTAAACTTGTGTTTTCATATATGACAGGACTTACATTTAAAGTAAATTATTTTTCAATTATTTATTAAATTGATCCTTTCAGTTCTTCTTTCAGATCTTCCTTTCAGTTTAAAACAAATCGGATTATTGACCTTCACCAATTAATTTATCTTACTTATTGAAGTAAAATGTGATATTTCATACACTACTCACCTGTCATATATAAACTAAGTGATTCTCTTTACAGATTTTGCAAAGACGTACAAGTAGATCCGTCAACTTTTATCGAAACTGGAATGAGTACAAAAACGGGTTTGGAAACCCCACAGAAGATCATTGGATTGGCAACGACAATATATACAAATTGACAAATCAAAAAACCTACCAACTCCTAATAGAAAAGACAAACACGGAAGGATCAACATACCACAGCCGTTATTCATCTTTCAGTATCAGCAACGAGAGAGACAAATACCAACTATCATTAGATGGCTACAATGGAAATGCTGGTATGTATTGTGCTAAACGTCAATCATACGCAGACTTTTAGTTATTACATAATATTATTCTAACATAACTACCTGTAGTTGTAATCACACTGCAGTAATTACACTCGTACATATACTCAGGTCATGTTACAAATATAGTATAGATACTTAGGTATGTACTAGACCTTGCACTTTCATATAGACTTTGTCAATCTTAGAAGAGAAAGGCAAAATAACTAGCCTGGGAACCTAGAAATATCATGAAATATGACTTTACCGTTTTCAAAAGAGAAAAAAATTAAGTTTCATTAGACCATTGAATATTTGTTCATGGAATTATCAAGAGGCCTATCATATTACAATGGTAATAGAAAATATCAACTAATTCGGACGTTTTTGTGAGAGATCGGTCAAGAAAATTGTATGTGTTGCATTTCCAAATGGCACTATCTGCCTTATTTCTTATAGGTATAAATGTATAATAAAAAATATAAGTATCTCATTATTTTTTTTTATGATCGAAAGGATGTAAAAACGTCAGATAAAAGATAAGACGTTCCACAAAGATGATGGTGACAAAGATGAGAAATTCCAACACTTTACATGTTTTTCTTCTTATTTCAAAACCTAGTAGTTTAAAAAGCAAAACTATACATTTCATTTGTCAGAAATTGAGTGCTACAAAGAATTAGCTGTTAACATTTCTACTCATGAGACAATTACCTTTTAAACGCTTTACTAAATAATATTCGTCACAAAATTGAAAAGTACCATAGCTTTTACTATTTATATCAAATATATATATTATTTATTTATGAACGATTTATGAACTAAGGCTCCCAAAGAAAATCGTCAAAATTGACCGGAAATTGACACCTATTTGGGAAAGCTCAAGAACTTATATATGAAAAAACTTAAATTAAAGTCAAATCCAAGCATGAGTAACACAACAACAAACGCACTAACAACCGACAATTACAGCAAACTAACCCCGGTAGTTTAATAACGTCCAGTATGCAAATAACAAGACTTGATTAAAATATAACTTCATTAAGTATATGCTTATTTCCTTCTAGGTAATAACGCAATGGCAGCAAATTCAGGATATCGATTTAGTACGCACGATCAAGACAATGATGGATCGAGTACCTTCGATTGCGCAGAAAAACACAGAGGTGGCTGGTGGTATCCTGACGATAGTAATACGGGCTCTACCAGCAACTGCTACTCATTTAGCAACCGCGTAGCTACAGGCGACTACGAGTACTCTGACTGTGGCTGCTACTGTTATTATTATTATTATTGCTATTATTATTGTTATTATTATTATTATTATTATGATTATTATCGTCCACATTATAAATGCACAGATTGCGATGGCTGTAGCGGTTATAACGATTATAGATGCTGCAAAAACAAAGACCCGGTCTATGAGACAACTTTCTATTCATGTGGCTTCTCCAATCTCAACGGTGACTACTCGCACAACGATTACCGCGGCATCTTCTGGAAGAATCTTCACGGCTCTGATTGCGGAATAACGACAACAACAATGAAAATTCGCTCTGTTCAATGAACAAAATAGTTAGTCAGGGTCTTCAGAATAAAAAGGATAGAAAACTGCTGGCGATATACTAATATATGTTAACTATGGAAGTACATATCAAAGTATGACAAAGTCTGTGTATTTCCAAGACATGAATATGTTTTAAGGGACAATATCAAATGATGGTGAACAATACTTGTGATAGTTGCAGTGAACTTGGAATTTATTTGTTAAAATGCCATCTTTAATAATGGCACCGAAAATGATATCAAATAAAATACGATGAAAGTATATGAAAACATGGCACCAGAATGCTGGTTAGTAATTTGTTTTCTTCAAATGTTGCCATTATGTTGTATTGAAGCAAATGGCAACATGGGCACGACATCATACACGTTTCGATATGCTTTCTGAGCTATTTAGTTAGTATGTCGTATGATCAGTAATTCCAGTGGACTCCTGAGTAAAATCCACTGTTTTATTCAGAAAAACACAACCAACCGAAACGATCCTTATATGTTCCCTCCTTATTCGCGAATCACTTTCCTCACAGTGGCTCCATAATGTCATGTATTAGCGTTCGATAACTAAACAAGAGTTTATATTCACACGAAGTTGATCATATAAGCGATATTCCGGGCGACTCCTTTAATGAGTTATCTTTCAAAGGTTTAAACACAACCAGTCTCGCTCACTTTGTCATTAGTCTACATAACTGTCTTTTTACCCTAACTCATTTTTTTTTCATCTGATTGATTGTCCCAAATGTAGAATTCTTCCTTCTCCGAATTGCTGGTTAAGGTCTATAAACACATGATCATCCGCACCAATCACCTTCCAGTTCATCAAATATTTAAAGCTTAACTACTGTCTTAAACATATAACCAATATAAGAAATATTAGGCAACCCCTTGAGATTTACAAATTCCGACTCCATTCCCTCGTATTAAACAACATATAGAGGAGTCTTGTAGATGACTCAAAGAACTGGCGTTTATATATAAAACACATTTTCGTCACCGAATTTCTGGTATCGTTTGAAACATTTTAATTTCTCTGAACTCCAAGTTTCGATTCATGTATAAATTCAAGCAATTTTTAAGTAGGAAGTATAGGAGTAAACCTTGAGTCTTAGTCAATGGAAAGAAGATATTTTTTAGAAAACATCAACCAAAGAAAGGCTAAAAGAGTGGAAAAATTATAGCAAAGTCTCTAATACCCGCATATTTCATTGACAGCATCCCATCCGCTCTTTCCTACAATCAGAGCATCTAAAATGTGACTAGAATATTTTCTAATATATCATAACTTTGTGTTAACTTATGGATGCCAAATACTACAACGAAAAGATAATGCAATATGAATAACCGACTGTGGTTTTTCCTTAATATATGGAACCAGTATTAATTCACGCTGAACAATTGTAAACAATTAAGAGCAAGATAAACGGACTCGACGTATCATCCTGTCAATGCCAACAAGACTGTTTACACTAACACTAACATTGCCTTGAGATGACTCATAAACATGTTTATTGTTTTTTATTGTAGTATTTCTAATTAAAACGGCAGAGAAATTTCTGAAAGATTCACATTTAGGCGGGTCGTATCTTCACCCTCACAGAACAAGATGTTATGCGTTACCATTTAAGTAGACTTATGAGTATACTTTTGGGCACTTTACCGGACCATTTTCCATAATCCTTAACCTTCACGTATCAGCCCACGAGAGCAAATTAATAACAACCTAAAAATGTTCCGACAAAGTATATTTGAAATTAATATTGACGAATATTGCTAAAAATTGCTGGAAAAATATTTCTTTCAATATTTGCTTATCAATTCTATCAAAACATATTTCAGAAAACTATGTAAAGATTCTCCCGTGATGCGTGTACTCTTCAAATCGAACTGAGGGGGCTCTTCCAATTATGACGACAGCCACTCAATTTGTAACCATATAGTAATCGTGCTTCAGGTAGCATACGCCCATTAAAAGCCCCATT
Source organism: Apostichopus japonicus (assembly GCF_037975245.1). Classification (NCBI taxonomy): domain Eukaryota; kingdom Metazoa; phylum Echinodermata; class Holothuroidea; order Aspidochirotida; family Stichopodidae; genus Apostichopus; species Apostichopus japonicus. Next base: position 31,289,428 of record NC_092569.1, on the reverse strand, counting down.
GACTTACACACTAAATCACACAAGTAATGAAGTCTCTAAGTCTAGATAGAAGTTTTCACTAGCTTAACGCTACCCATCACCGGATAGCTGACCAGTTGGCCTTTCATGGCACCATCAATTTTCCGTACCATGACCGTGAAGATTTTTTACTATCCGAGCCGGAAGTTTTTGTGACTTGTAAACAAACCTCTTCCCTCAGTGGTAAGCAAATTTCCTACGCTGCTCCTGGGAGGCCTAAAGGGGTCTAAAATTGCCTCAATTGACCCAATTTTTTCACCACATGTACTTCCATTCATGCTTTTCAACATGCAAGCCACAAAAAAACTAGATTATGATTTATAACAGGTCACAAAAGATGTTCTCCCGCTGCTTTTTGGCACTTTTCCTGAGGGAGAACAATCGAGCGGACTGATATAGACTCTAATAGGAGTATGCCACCTTCAAAAAGTCGGAGAATGTTCCGACAGATTTAATTTTACACTGGTCGTAATACGGAACGCCATACGTGTAAATGTCAAAAACAATATAAGCATGTCCAAATAGCAGTATGTCCAAGTTTATATAGGTATGTCGAAATTAATATAAGTATGTCCAAAAATAAAATGAGCATGTCCAAAGTAATATTAGAGTGTCGAAAAATTATATGAACATGTCGAATGTAACTGCTAATATCATATTTGTAGAAAACATTTTTGCGTTTGAATTCACGCCATTTGGTGCAAAATGTCCCAAAATAATATAAACATGTCACATATAATAGGAGTATGTCCGAATTTATATCAACATGTCAAAACTAATATAAGTATGTCCATAAATAATTTAAGAATGTCAAAAAAAAAAAATGTCAATATATGTATATGTATATATATATATATATATATATATATATATATATATATATATATATATATATATATATATATATATATATATATATATATTGACCTAAGGAGTTTTCAGCAAAAATAATTACTTCATAGATAGATAGAAAATCTATACTTCATAGGCTACTCTGTCAAATGAAAAAAATAACATGGCAAAAAGGGGGAATTTCTGGAAGACCGCGAGAACGTTTATAACATTCCGACCAATTTAAAAGGTTGAATACGTGATTACGTTAATATTTTTTTAAATGTTGTTTAAATATTTATAGAAATACGTTGAATAAACTCATATCAATTATAAGCACGGAGTGATGGCTATATGACATGTGTACCTTTCGAAAGCAAATAGAGGGGGCTCTTCAAATTAAACACGAAACGTACTCGTGTAGCCAAAATGTTACGTGGATTATGTAGACACACTTCTCTTTTAATTGCATCTCGTGTTTTTCTTTCGCTTTGTAAGTATAATTGTTGAATTGAAGTTTTAGTCAATATCAAATATGTTCCTTTTCAATCTTACATTCTGTTTAAGGGGTTAATTTCTTCCATAATTAAGTGTAACGGTGTATTGAGGTGGGGTGGGTTTAAATCGGATTTTTATATAACAGCCTTGTGTCATATAGCTTCTTTAGCATGCAATAACACAGATAATCACTAAGGTCAATAACAAAACGCATTAGTTTCATTGTATTAAAGAATCTGATGACACTTTATCGATACGTCAATATCTATTTCCTTGTGATGTCATCAGATCAAACAGTACAAAGGCAACCATGATACTTCATTTCATTTTGTTTTCCAGCAAAAGTGGTATTGAAAGTTATCCAAGAATTCTACCTCGTTTACATAAAGTTAAAGGAAAATTATTTGGTTCCGAACATTCAGTCCCGTAATACGCGCTACTGAATCTTGCTAAGTGGAATCTTTAAGTGTTTTATGTCATCAATCAATAGCAAAATATTTATGCCCACACATACCAGCTATCAACTAACAACTGAATTGCAAGTTTGGTTACAGTCTGATTTAAGGTTGTGGAGTTATTGCAAATTAAAAATTTGGCACCTCCCAAAAAATTGGGTCCCGATAATATTTTGCGCCTAAAAGGTCACAAATATATTTGACCCAAAGTGGCTCAAAATATAGTTTCCCCCAAAAAATTGGACCCTCCAAAATGTGGGCCCAAGTGACCACTTGGGCCCACATTTGGAGGGTCCAATTTTTTACAAGTATTTTGGCCCAAACAATGTGCCTCAAAATGCTTTTGACGTGGAAATAAAATTTGGGCCACCCGGCCCAAAAACGGGCCCGGATTTGTTTGGGCCAAGATGGCCTAAATGTACGAGCTTTTAACCAACAACTGTATTCTAGGTTTGGCTACAATTCGACTTACGGTTACGGAGTTATTGCAATGAAAAGAAAAAGTGGGCCTAAATGGTCCCAAAAGTATTGGGGCCCACAAACTCGGGCCAAAAGAATGTGTCCCAAAATGCATTTTATGTGGAAATGTAAATCTGGGCCTACATGGGCTAGTTATTAACCAACAACAATATCCCAAGTTTATCTACAGTCAGAATCACGGTTTCGGAGTTATAGTAATGTAAAGATTTTTACGTTTGATCCAATTACCTCATTAATATTCATAAGGTCAGTGCCAAGAAAGATGGAGCACAACTTATTACTATAATACATCTACATAGAAAGTATGACAAATAACCATCATTCCGTTTGGAGATATCGCGGACCCACGCAAGTGTCACAGAAGCGCACACACCGACACCCGCATACCCGCAAAAACATGGCTGAGTATCCTTTGCTACCAGCAACCAACCAAAGTAACCAACCAGAGCAGCAACGCTGAGAAATGACAATATTTTTGAGCCGTTTATCCATTTGTTTGTGCAAAAAAGTAAGACAAAGCAGACACATCGGGTTTCATTTCCTTCCTCCATCTCCTGTTTTCCTTGGAAACACTGTCACGAACATATTGTATACAATATGTCGTTATACTAATTAATAGTGATAAACTTTGCCCCATTGCAAAACAAAGAACCAACAGTATATGTACTTCGTAGTTTTAATTCATGCAATATTAGAACGCAAACCAAAAAAAAAGTATTCCTCTGCTAAGTCTGCTAAAATGTTGTGGATATCACGTTTAAATTGCGTTGTCCTAAAATTGCGCATATACAATAATAGAACGACCTTCAACTTGTTTACAATCGACGTACCGCAGAGAAAATCGGCTCCAACAAAATAGGTCATCCTCACATATTCCACATACAACCGTGAAAATGTTCAAACTGCAAATCTGCCAAGTAGTCCTTGTATAGAGTATGCCATCGAACTAGATAGAAAGCCTGCATAGAAACTAAATATTTGACATGATGAAGTCTCCCACGGGTGGAATTATTTCCCAAAATTACGGTAAAATTAAGTTGGAAGACATTTTGCTACTCACATAAAACGCAAGCTGGTCATGAATAGTAAATAGTTGTGAAAAAAATTTCATGTTCACTGCATATGATATGTGGCCAACATTACATACAGAAGGCCCGGTTTTGGGCCCATAGATGACGAAACAAACATTTCTTCCAAACAACGTTGGTTCACCATTATTCAAACATTATTTCCACAATATTTCAGCAGATTCGGACGACATTTCTAGGAGGATCAGAAAATGATCTCTTTTGTACTCAAATGACCTAACAAATATGATTGCATATAAAGAAGATGAAGTCACTCGAACCTCTGACAAACGATCAGTCAAATCTAATGGAAAATGACGAAATGGCAGTCATTCAAACAAGGTGGAAAAAAGTGACGGAATTTTCGCAGCATGCGCATCGCTATAACTCATCTGAAATAATTCAGCTGAACTAGAATGTGTTTTTTGGAAAACTTTTACGTTTGGTTTGCTGCCGTGGGAACGAATAAGGTCTCACGTCTAGCCTTCTCTCCGACCACTCGTCTCTCCTCTGCATTATTGACTTGTTTTAAAGCCCCTGGAGCCTTTCTTGCTACAAATTAAAATAATTTTTCCATTAAAAGAGAGGTTTGTAATCTGATATCAGTGTACCTTTTTAAATGTCAAAACAAGCTCCTTAGATTCAAATGACAAAGATTTTTTTTATTGTTTACAGTCAGTATGGATGTAAGTTTTACAAATAATAAAAATTCAGTGAAAGCCCAACAAAACAACTGACATGTTTATTCAATCAGATGTGAGGATACTCGATTCCGCAAACAGGGTGGGACGTAGGCATCATAAAACAAGGAAGTATTGTTCATATAGCATACCACTGACAAACTTCGAATGTTTCAAACTGTGTTTATTTGATATTTGTACATACATATCGATAGTGTAGAATAGATCATACCGTACATTTCACGGTATATAATATGTATTGTACTAGTTCATGAATGTTAAAAAGTGTTGATTAGTAGTATCACTTCCTGTCCTTTCGTTACTGCTTTAATTTTGCCTTCCAACCAAAAGCAAAGTAACTTAGCTAACATAATCACCCATAAAGGGTTCTTAAACATATGGATGATATCAACCAGAACAAGTAAATCAGCAGTCCTACTCTTTTTATCGGTTTGGTAGAATTGACATCACAACTACGCACAATTACAAAACCTTTGATCATAAACCACACTGAACGTAATAAAATTAAAACGTAGCACGACACTCGTTTTAAAAACCAAATACATTAATTAAGAGTTATTAAATTGCAATATCACTGCTGTTCTTGGAACTAGAGACACGATAGTCAAGTAGTATACAATAGGTATTATGCTATATTTATCGGAACAAGGACAATTCAACATTATGCAACTGAAGCTTACTGTATATATAGAGTGAAAGTTCAAGATGCGAATAATATTAAGTTAGATTGCGCATGACCACTAGCCTAATTAACACAGAGGCCAATGTACAGCAATTCCTCCTATGAGCTGTACCTATAATCCAAACCATATTTCAAATAAAATGATGGCATTAATGGACATCCATACCACTACTGCGGTCATTTCAGTAGGGAGTTGCTCACCCCTAAAAAGAGACTCTGTTTCATTTGTCATCTTGCACTTCATCGAATATATTTTCGCGTGACATTTCTACAGACCCGAAATTATGGAAACGCTTTTCAAAGTTTGTTTGACTGTTTTCACGATTTGCAACTCGTTTGGAACAGAAAGGGTAAGTCTTTCTATTATTTTTTTTTTAATATTTTACCACTGTTTCGAAAATAACATAAGTTGTGTTGCTGAGCTAACTCTGTTTATATTAAATGATGTGACAAACTGAAGTAAAAAATTTTCCCATTAAATAGGAAAACATTGATAAAAATACCTGATGAAGTTTAGTTTTAAATGCCTTCAATTTAAAATACTTAGAATTTTTAACCTTGCGAAAGAACAACAGTGTTTCGACATATAACAAAACGTCTTTAATTGAACCACACATACTGAAAAAAAAAATAAATTAGATCAAAAGATGCTTGAATTTACTTCAAATACAAATAGTCAACAGTTGGGTAACTACTGTTAACAAAACTATAATGATAAGGTATATCCTTTAAATAAGATATTTATTTCAAAGGGTGGTAGGTCCGATTCAATTTCATCAAATTTGAAACAATGCTCAGTTTTAAACTTGATAATACTTCTGTAAACTATCATCCAAATGAGAAATTTGCAGCTTTAAATTTTCTCAGGGAACACCTAAATGTTACTTCCTTCACATGCTCATCGATATCACTTTACAATATATCGTTATTTATGTAGCAATGTTGGAAAAACAGTCTGCAACAAGGCATTAAGATATTTTGAAATGCATTTTGAAAAAACGTAAATATAAAGATCACTAATTTGGACATGTACATTTTCAAGGAAACAAGGTTGAATAACATCAATTTAAATTAAAACTAACTAGTAATTATAATAACGATACTCGGCTTAGTTAACTTGATAACAACAATTGTTTTAACCGCAATTTTTATAGATCATGGATATAAGAGCGGAGGAAATGTAAGACATTTTCATTTATTTTATTTAAAATGATAAAGTTGTAAAGAATGTCTCCTATCGCATGCCTTTCTAAGTGACAGTTTAATACGATTGATATCATAAGTAGCGATCACAGTTATTTCTTTTATGAAAATGTCAAAACGAGAAGTATAGTAACACTTAATTAGAGGTAACTCCTCTATTCTCAGACTTAATGTCCTATAACGATACCACGATAAGGGGAAACTTGAAAGAAAGAAAATGAGATTTTAGTAGTAAATGGAGTTAGTTGAGATATTTTGATATATCGTTACCAAAAAATAAAAAGTACAAATATGTGCACATCCCAAAATATGCTCATATTACTATCAAGTAATTAATGCAAGAAACAACAAAATAAATGTATGTTTAACTCACTTTCATGAACATTGCACTATTTGAAATTTCTGTTTTAATTCTCGTGAGTTAGAATGAAACACCTATAAAGTATTTTAGTATAGTATTTTATCTTATCATTAATGAATAAATAAAAATAAAGGTCATATAACTAGCGGAATAACTTAGTGCAGATGCAGAGAACATTTCTAACACTTTAAAAATAACCTGATGCTCATTCTGGTTGCTTGCCTTTAAATAATTATGCTTTTCAATATTCATTACAATGGTATGCTGATTAGGAATACCTTAATGCATGTTTTATTGTTTTGTCTTTAGTTTTTTTGGTCTTTTTTTTTACTTTAAATTCGGATAAATCTATAGAAGCCAAAAAAAAAAAAAAACAGTATAAATAAAAACATTTTCAACAAAACGTATATTAAATTTTCATTGAAAATCTTACTTTTGACATGATCCAATTCACCAAGATTTTAATGACAATCCAATGTGATGATTTTGTCTATATCTGGATTATTACAGGTTAGGTCATTGTGTAAATGGTTAGGTCATTGTATATATATATATATATATATATATATATATATATATATATATATATATATATATATATATATATATATATATATATATATATATATATGTATATATATATATAAATACAATTGTGAAAAAAAGTATTAGGTGATACGTAAAATCTGGAAATACTTCAAAGAAAGACAGTTTTTCTCTAATTTATTTGTAAATTATCTAATCACAAATACCGTAATTTACATTGATTTTCACATAAGATACTCCATAAAGTCGTGACGATCATGTAAAGTTCCTTGTATTTGACAAACTAGGTAACGTTTAATAGTCTCAATTTGAATACCGGAATTAAATAAATATAAAACCTATTCACAGTTCTCCATCCCTCCCTCCCTCCCTCCTCCCACCGACTTGCACCTTCCTTTCATGATACCATGTGGCTGGTCGGTGTAGTACAAAACTTAACGTTTCGTTTGTCGTTTTAAAGTAACAGATAACATAATTCAGTATAGAAAAGGAAACTCTCCCTATATTTAAGAAAACCCATACATGATAAACGTTTACAAATTAAACAATATCAAATCTATTACACTGTATTTAAATGTCTCTTTTCTAACACGTTTGCTTTTAATGCTGTGATTTTTTTTAGAAACTGACAAAACCATTACGACAAAAATTCTCTTCAACTTATTGGTGGCTGTGTTTTTACTACGTCACGCCTAATAGCTTAAAATGAAATATTGATCCTTACAACCCAGTCATTTAATAATTATGCTTCAGGTTTCTTATTAGCAAGATATAAAAGTCTATGGCTAAGAACTTACCTTACTAGTAAATGGAAGCTTTCACTTAGAGTTCATTTTGTTTATGTTAGCCTTTGCTCTTTCACGTTAGCTTACATATCATGTACCAGAGTAGCTGTAAAACCGGGACAATTTCAATAATCTAAATCTTCCTGGAAGAAAGTTGTAATATAAAGTTCAACGCTCTAAGTGTTTATTGATATTTGCAATATCGGCGGCATATCAGTATCGGTAAAATTTAGCCTCATTGACGATAACGGCAAACTAATATTGAACTTTTTCTTCCACAAAAAGCCAGTTTCGATTAATAGCAAGTGGCCAATATGCCGAACAGCTGGTCAAACAAGCATGACGCAAGTTCTGAAATATATTAACCGATCTAAACAGACCAGTCATGTACATTTACCGTTAAAAAAACTCATCAGTCTTTGTCGCGCATTAAAGAAAATGACACCAGTCTGGCTGATGTATTATACAATTTTATATTCAGGATAGTAACTTAACGTATGTGAATATATGTTTATACCTACAATAGTAGCCTATCAGTCCTCCGCTGAGAATAAATGTTTTAACACGTGGAAACCCCTCTTCTAAATCATTCCAAAAATTGTGTACATTGCAGAAGCTGCAAAGAGTATCATGGATGCCGTTTGTGAAAACATCATTGGCTGATGAAAAGATTGTATTTTGAAAATCAAGTTTGCTTATCACATTTTGTTGCCGATTGGTTTACGAAATATTTCACACACGAAGCACTAGCTAATTTTGGCTAGACTTAGTTGTTAGTATAGCCGGCTGATGGAAGTAAATAAGTGTCTACAGAAATTATAAAATGTGTAAAAGTAAGCTGGCTTGAGGATTTGATCCTAGCAGGATCTTCTTCAAAGGCTAAATGACAAGTAACAGTAACAGAAGCGACAAAAACACACACGAAATTAGACAATCAAAGAATATGTTTTCGTTTTCGTTCTGATAAACGCATGAACTTACCTTATAAGTAAAATGACCCTTTCAAATCTTAGAGTTTCGTTGTGCACGGTAAGTATCAAGACACGGTAATCTTAGAATAGCTAGGACGATTTAAATGATCCTTAAGTGTTATTAAGGACTGATAAACACAAATGCGTTACAACATTTGTCTGTAATCTTCTTACGTCAAAATATAACTTGAACAAAGAACATCTGTCTGCATTAAGCAACAAAGCTGTCTAAGGAAGCAGTCAGCTATTGCCTTTGTTCTTTACTACATGAACTTACGTATCATGTACCAGGATAGCTGTTACACCGGAAAAAATGCCATTAATCTAAAGTTTCCTGGAAGATAGTTGTATCCTGTAAGTGATCCTTGACCTGTAAATCAGCTATGGAATGTAGACAAAGATAAAACATCAATACAAGTGTTGATCCGGAGAATTTACCAACGTTTATGTCGACTTAACTTGTTTTAACCTCACATGTTTTGAACCAGTTTGCGAATTGTTCTTTCTTTTCCTCGAACTGTTTTTATAAGACATTAGCTTTATATTTAATCTGATCCTGCTTAGTTTTGACTGCATCAACCTGTATGTCTTGTAATGTATTCATTAAAAGTATTTTATTACACAGGGAATCGTCGGTGCCGATAGAAGATCTTCAGGTAGGTGTAGTTGTTATGTTATATGATTGACCTTATGATAAGAAGTAACCTCAGTAAGCTATATCACTTATGTATTATAAATGTTAACACCTCAGTTGACCAACTTGAATGGCTGGAAATGTTGGTTCTTTAGTGGTCGCTCTAAACGTTTTTTTTTTTTTTCAATCATGTCACCATTTCCAAACATCTATTATGAAATTGATTTCCTCTGAGTCGTATATTTTCGATCTTTTCATGTCCAACGTGCTACATCGATATTTTTTTCATGTACGTTAAATGGAATATGACTGTTTTCATTAGTCTTTAACTACTGATAACAACGAAAACATTTGATTCAAATGGTCTTTGAATTTTATGTTAACGTAATTGTTCAAAACAGTTACATCTGAGAATCCAACCACGATTACCTTATTCAATTTAATATTGGTCGTGATATCTTCCTCTATACGGTAGTTGAGTAATAATTGGCATAAAGGCTTATCTATTATCTTAACTCTCATAGTAACAAAGCCATGTTTATTACAATTGGCTCGGAATGCAATATTTGTTAACTGAAATGATTTTTCAATCGCGATAAAATGTTTACTTTGTTTTACCTTTCATCCAGGTTTTACATACTTCGTTTTTCAACAATCTGAGTATCCGAGAGATTGCAGAGAAGTATCGAATGCATGTTCCTCAACCCACAATACATCTGGAGTGTACCTTATTAAACCAGATGGCTACCCGGAACCGTTTGAGGCTTACTGTTACAATGATCTTTATACTGGTGGATGGACGGTATGCCATAGTTGATAACTCGTCCCCTGTTCAACTTTAACCAGTTTTGAACAAATTTACTTCAATTTTGCCTACAGCAATACATAGTGATGTAAAAAATCCTTTTTCAACTTGAATCTTTTTATCGAAGCAAAATTTGAATCAATTATTTTTATACATTTTGAAATTAAGTCCAGTGTAGTTCATCTTCCAAGAAAAACTGTAAACCTTTAGCCTACACTACAAATTGAAGTTATATATATAATTTCTATTTTCTGTTAGAAATGTTAGCAACAAATCCCATTGCGGTAGGGAACGAATAATTAATATTTAATAACGTCCTAGTTAACGCTTAACTTCTTTGGTATTCGTCGTAGGTATTACAGCGCCGAAGATCAGATTCCGTCAATTTCAATAGAAGTTGGAAAGATTTCAGAAATGGCTTTGGCTTTCTAGGGAGTGAGTTTTGGATTGGAAATGAGAAAATTGCCTTCTTAACAAATCAAAAGCGGTACCAACTGCGAATGGATTTTGAGAACGTTGCTGGAGATACTTACTATGTAACATACGACGAGTTTCGTATCTCAGATGAATGGGGGGATTATCATATATCTAGTTTAGGTACATTCGAAATATCAGATGGTAAGTGTCTTTACATTCTTATTAAGCATAAAGCCAAAATAACTCGTATTTGTTTATTAAATGTCGAAAGTAAACGTGCATAAACTGAAAGGTTTATTCTTAGATCGAATTGATCTTTTGGAAGTAAAATTGACATGGCAACATTTTTCTTAGCTTGAATAAACTGCTACAATACATATAGTAAGAGTATACATAGAGTACACCAGCGAGTACAACGGTGCTAAAATTCATATAGAAGCGGTTACAACATGCTATGATATATATGATATGTTGAAATATTAATATTGCATTAGTATCTATACTAGATTTCGAAGTGGCCTCCATTAGCTGAATTTTTATTACGCACTTACTACATTACTGCTTCGTACTCAACACTTACCTTGGTTCTGAACAAGGAACCGTATCTAACATTTGTACAACAGAATGTTTACACTTTAACAGGTCCGTCTCCCAGTTTGATCAGAACAACCAACGTTGTTATTAATAATCACTGTTGTCAAAAAGTAGTATAGTAACTCCGAAGGCACTCAGAAACAGAAGTAAGCTATGACTATATGGTTTCAGACCAGTTGTGCAACAAATTATGGATTATTATCTCGTAATGTTGAATAAATATTAACATAAAGTTGAATAAGAAACAGCCACTACCTGATTTAAATTGTTCCGTAAATATTCGAACTGTTTCTGAATGTGTGTTTTTTCCTTTAACCTTCAGATAAGAATGACATGAGAGGGCAGAATGACAAACCTATTCTTTCTCACGTCATATTCTTCGTTTCTCTATCAGGTTCATATTATTTACATTTTATTGTTTCCTGATCTCTAGGAATAATCCCTGAATGGTGTCCAGCTAATGAGATATTTAGCAATGAGACCTGTGAGAGGACTTGTGATGACCCTGATACTTGCATCTCGCCTACATCTCGCACAGACACAGAGCAATGCGTTTGTGTCGGTGATTATCTGAGACATCAAGAACAATGCATCCCTCTGAACCAATGCAACTGCTTCGTTGCTGACAAAGGAGGTGTATTAAGGGTCAGTACGGCTCTTTCGGGTCATTTTAAATGCTTTCCTCTTCATTAATTGTTTGATAGCTCTCTTTTCTTTTCTTTTTTGGCGAATCCGTGGGCCTGCTTCATCCGAATCGACTTTAAAGACCGCATTAACATTTCTTAAAGGTTCATACCCTTACCTAGATCAATCAAAAGGAAGTTTACATTGGCCACCTACCGTTGAAACCCTGTATCTTTCGCTGTGACAACCCCAAATCCATCATGATTATTTTTACCCGCTGAATATCTTAAATTAGGAAGGCGAATTTTACGTCAATTCAAGATGTACACGTCGATCAACCTGTAGGAACAACCAGATTATAGAGGCGAGTTTACAGTGTAGTGATCACGCAACCTGTGATGAGAGGAACGGTGTCTCTAAATGTTACTGCAATCAAAACTACGAAGGGGACGGAGTGATGTGCACCCACAACTGCTTCGTTGATACCGAAATAAGTGTATTAAGGGTCATTGTAGTTCTTTCAGGCCATTTTAAATGCTTTGCTCATAATTCTTTGTCCATATAATTTGAGACAAACCTTTTACTATTTAAACGTGTCGAGTATCGCATTACTTTTAAAGATAACCGTGTGGCGAGAGCATCGCGGTTATCCATTGATTCCATTTCATTCGAACAGGCCAGGCAAAACTGTCAGTCAAAGGATGAATTATATTTAGTCGGATTCATAGTATCCCTTCTACGGGTGTGCATTCCCTTATAAACCTTAAACAAAATTATTTGATACATCTTACCAAAATCGTGCGTTTCAAACGTATTGTAACTTGAGTTTTCAGTTTCAACAAACCTTTCAAGGAAGGCAACATTTGGCAGCTACTTTTAAAATAAAAAAAAGTATGGAAAATACCTAGGCCCCCAACATCAGAGTTGGCTGCAAAGACCTCATTAAACTATCTTAAAATTTGATACCCTTTGCAAGAAAAGGAAATTTGCATTGGTCTGCCATTCTTGCAATTCTGTACATTTAACTGTTACAACCGCAAATCCATAATTGATTTATTTATTACTATTTTTTCCCGCTAAATTGATTAAATTAGGAAGGCGAGTTTTACGTCAATTCAAGATGTACACAAAGATCAACTTGTAGGAACAACCAGATCATAGAGGCGAGTTACCAGTGTAGTGATCAAGCAACATGTGATGAGAGGAGTGGTGTCCGTAAATGTTTTTAATTTAGATCTAGCCAAATTGCATATCATGGCAACGCATCATTTGATACACCGAGAACGATGAACGTTACCAAATTTATTTAAAACGCTCATGACCATATATTAAGGTTAATCCAGTGCGTCATCAAAAGTTGTTAAAAATATAACAAATTAACATGTATTTTACTATCTTTGGTATATGTCATTTAACATTTATCTTTCCAGGGAAGTGAATCATACATTAGTTCTGACTGTTCCTTACGAATAACTTGCAACAGTAACGTACTTACAAGTGAGAGGTACAGTTGTATTGCAGATGCAACCTGCGAGAAGCGAAATAATATCCATCGATGTTACTGTAACGAATGGTTTGAAGGCAATGGTGTTACATGTACCCGTAGTGGACCGAGAGATTGTTCTGATCTTTACACAGCGGGTAGAAGAAATAACGGAAAATATACCATTTATCCCGCTGGAAGCTCCGGGTTTGAAGTTTATTGTGACATGTCTAGTGGTGGATGGACAGTAAGTTTTAGCCATTGACAAGCAATATCTTTCCCATGTTAAACTTGTGTTTTCTTATATGACAGGACTTCGTTCACTAACATTTGAAGTAAATCATTCAACTACTTAATTAAATTGATCCATCTTCCTTTCAGTTTAAAATAAATCGGATTATTGACCTTCACCAATGAATTTCTCTTACTTATTGTAGTACAATGAAATATTCCATACGTACGTACTTGGCATCTAAAACTAATTGATTCTCTTTGTAGATTTTGCAACGACGTACAAGTAGTTCCGTCAGCTTTTATCGAAACTGGTATGAGTACAAAAACGGGTTTGGAAGTCCCACAGGAAATCATTGGATTGGCAACGATAAAATATACAAATTGACAAACCAAAAAGGCTACCAACTTCGAATAGAAAAGACAAACAGGGAAGGATCAACATACTACAGCCGTTATTCATCATTTAGAATCAGTAGCGAAGGAGACAGATACCGACTGTCATTGGGTGGCCACTATGGAAATGCTGGTATGTATTGTGCTAAATGTCAATCATACGCATACTTGTAGTTATTACGTCATATCATTCTAGCATAACTACCTGTAGTCGTAATCGCACTCTTGGATTTGTACTCGTACATATACTCAGGTCATGTTATACATCTAGTGTAGATACTGATGTAGAACTGTATTAGACGTCGAGCTTTGAGTCCCGTGCGCATTGCTGATCGTACAATTGCTTTACATTGTATCACGTGTTGGTAAAATGATATATTGTTGTAACATCATCATATATCATATCAACCACACTCCTATATATTTAATAGCGTCTGCTTTCTCGCATTTTCACTATGATCTTGTCGAGCTTATAACGCAAGGGAATAATAACCATTCTGGAAACCTAAGAACTACAATCAAACACTTTAATTCTTTCACTCCAATTTGAACACCTAGCATATATTGAACAGTCAAAACTATACATTTTACAAAATGCCGAATGTGAACACTTCAACAAATGCACCGTTTACATTTCTGTTAATCTGTCACTCACAACTATATTATTAATTAATATTTGTCGAAGGGAAATAAATAATAATATAAATACAATATTGACATTAAGAAATATATTTTAATAATTAACGATGTTTTCAAATGAGGTCCCAGACGAATTGACAGAATTGGAACCGCTCCAGTTAAATTCGCAAACTTGACTCCTTTGTTCAATATTGTAAACTCCCTTACGATAATTTAGAACTCGTATATGAAACCACAAAAAATATAACGTAAGCCCAACTTAAACGAACAAAATAACAAACGCAATTATAACCGACAGCTATAGCAAACGAACCTAAAGTGACTTAATAATGTCCAGTATATATAAAAGGAAAAAAACTTCGTATTTTACAAGAAAATACCTTCATTCAGTATTGCTAATTTCCTTCCAGGTTACAATGCTATGGGAGCAAATTCAGGGCATCGGTTTAGTACGCACGATCAAGACAACGATGGATCGAGTACCTTCGACTGCGCAGAAAAACACCGAGGTGGCTGGTGGTATCCTGACGATAGTAATACGGGCTCTACCAGCAACTGCTACTCATTCAGCGACCGCGTGGCTACTGGTGGATACGAGTACTCTGACTGTACATGTTTTTATACTTATTATTATTATTACTGTTATGATTATGATTATTATTACCATTATATATGCTATCATTGTGATGGCTGTAGTGGTCGCAACTCTTGTAGATACTGCCGAAACAAAAACCCGGTCTATGCGACAACTTTCTTTTCCTGTGGCTACTCCAATCTGAATGGGTACTACTCGTACAACGATTACCGCGGTATCTTCTGGAAGAATCTTCAAGGTTCTGATTGCGGAATAACAGCAACAACAATGAAAATACAGCCAAGTCAATGATCAAAGTAGTGGATTTGAAGTCTTCAAAGTAACAAGGACAGGAAGCCGTTGGCGATATAATAACATATATTAAACAAGGAAGTACATATCGAAGCTAGTGGACGTTTGCATATTTAAAAGATGAAAGTGAAGGAAAGAGACACTAGTTAGCCTTCCAAGGCAATACTATATTATGGGGCAAACTATCAAACGACGGTAAAACAATTTAAGAGGGGTACAACGATCACAAGAAACTCGATGGCATTCGATAATTTGTCCAGAGTTTTCAAAAATGGTATTGAATTCGATTTTTCTTAAATGTTATTAGTAATGATGTCACTGAGAATACTAAGAAGTGATGCAAATAAAATATATTAAAAATAAAACATCAGTATACTGACCAGTAATATTCCTTTCCAAAAGTTGCGATTATATTGAATAAACACAAGTGACAATGTTATGACATCGCCTAACTATGAACGATATCTTATACGTTTCGATTTAATTTCTGGGTTGTTTATGTAATATGTTTGAGAGAACAGTTCTACTGCCAGAGTAAAGCGCAATAGTTTATGC
This sequence comes from Apostichopus japonicus, assembly GCF_037975245.1. Lineage (NCBI taxonomy): Eukaryota > Metazoa > Echinodermata > Holothuroidea > Aspidochirotida > Stichopodidae > Apostichopus > Apostichopus japonicus. The sequence continues at coordinate 31,273,566 of NC_092569.1, read as the reverse complement.
AGAAAGAACACAACCAACCGAAATCACCAGAATATGTGCCCTCTTATTCATGAATCAATATCCTTACATTGACACAATTAGATGATACATTTGCTTACGATAATGAAAGAAGCGTTTACATGCACACGAAGTTGATCATATATAACCAGGGTTCTGGGAGACTCCTTTAATTAGATATTTGCCAAAGGTACGTATTCAACCAGACTCACTAACTTACCATTAATCTGCATAACTTTCATTCTTTCTCACTCATCTCCATGTAAGAATATGATGTAGTGATTGTTCATTTTGTCATCTGCTTGATTGTTCCGACTATAGAAATGATCGTTCTCCGAATTCCTAGTTAAGTGCGATAAACACCTGATCATCCCCACGAACCCCAGCGTTTAAAGCGTACTACTGTGTTTGAAATATAACACATATATTCCGACATGAATCCCCTTGAGACTTACAAATTCAAAGGAGAGTGTCATCTTCAAGAATTTCACAGAAATTGGAGGGCATATGTGGGGAGCTGGGGGGGGGGGCACGGGATGACAGTGGCCTATGTATTCCGTCTCCACATCCTTGGTATTCAACAACAGATAATGGAGTCTTGTTGATTAGTCAAAGAACTTGCGGGGTTCATCTTTAAGATTAAAACAATGTCAAACACGTTATTTTCAAAGTGACAAAAGGTACACTTTGATTTATGGAAAGTGGTCCTTTGTCGGCCCTGAACATTGGATCCTTAGTTTTTCTTTCACAGTACTGGAAAGAGAGTGTCGCACCATTTTCGACCCTGTGGATAATTCGTAAAGAGGGCAAAACTACAAGCCAGACGAGATGGGTAATATAAAAATACATGGAAATATATAACTAACCTTGATATCGAAAAACATAACAAATGGATGATGTAAAACTTGCAAAACATTTTATTAAATGAAGTTTTGTTATCGCTTGAAAACCGTAGAGTTTCCCTCTACTTTCATTTTCCTGAATACATTTCAGGTAATTTCTAAATAGGAAGGATTGAAGTAAAACTTGAGTTAAAATCAACAAAAACATTCAAAAATAAAAAGGAAACAAGTGCTGTCTTAATAAATATAAAGAACAATTGTTAGAAAACATCAAATAAACAAGTTTAAAGTGTAAACAGATTATAAGAAAGGCTCTTCTGTCTATATTTGTCACCGACAGCAACCCACCCGCTCTTTCCAGGACCTATACCAGTGAAATATGACTCGGATCTCTCTGAAATACCATAGCTTTTTGTTCATTTATGGATGCCAATTACTACAACGAAAAGAAAATACTATTTTAAATAATCAATGGTTGCTTTTCCCTTAATATTTTCAAGCAATATCCAATAACCTAGAACAACTATTATAAATGAAGAAAGAGATACATAAAACTGACGTATTATCCTTACCGTCATATAATTGCTGGTTCGTATGGACAGAATTGTTATCAATCAAATATTGGTGGTGATGTATTTACATGTTAAAAGATTCGGTAGTAATTCTACTTCAAATCGGCTGAAAAAGAGAGAGAGGGACTGTGGATGCAACACCGTCGCACCATTTAACTTCATGGGCCCAACATTCTTATTTTAACGTTATACGTAGACGGTGAACAGCTACCATGGAAACCGTTACGCCCTAATTATACGGTTGATCGCTACGTAATGGCCTGCTTTCGGGATTAAATAGTATAATCAGAGACAAAGGCAATCAGATCAGTCGTAGTGACTACGCCAAAGGTTACCCGTTTTATGCCTTTGAAATGACACCTGACCTAGCTAGCGGAGGCCACTTTAATTCCGTAAAAGGATAATGTGCGTCTTGAAATGCAATTTGAGTACGCCCTGAGCAGAAGTGTGAGCGTGCTTGTATACGCTGAATATGACGTTGTGTTAGTAGTGGTTAAACTTGTAACGTATTAATAGACAATTTACCCTCTTTTCTAGAACCGTCATTAATACAAAACAATTAAATAAAAGGAAAACCGGGAAGTAATTGGGTGGCAATTCTCGTTAGAGTTGAGCAAATTTTTTTTTCTTTTACTCCTTTGGACGTCTTATTTCTGGCATTTCATATTGCCAGAATCATTTTAATAAGACGTGTGCGTGGTAATCAGGATTCAATTATTCGTAAGCTAAAATGACGGTAGCTCCCATGAGACAATTGCGTATATTGTCCTTTTCATAGTCGATACATTTTTTCTTTATAATTAAGGTGATATTTGAAAACGGATTCATTTCTCTCAATATATCCGAAGTTACCAATATACGCCTGAGAGGGTTGTGCATTGCTATGGGGAATACCAGCCATCTGTTATGGAGCTGTCTGTGATCCTCTCTAAAACCCTTTTGTTGAGGGTCTCCGGTCGGAATTGGAGGCAAATCTTGACCTATCTTACAACAAGTTGATTATTTTATACCATATCATGATGTCAAATGGGAACGATCAGCGCATAAATGATTGGTTGTCTAAAAAGAATTTATCATAGAGATATGATGTTATTAGAAAGATGATCATATGAAATATTTCCATCAGCTATATCACAATTTTTATTTAACTGGCAAAAGAAACAAGTAATATCACACATTACATCGTCTTACTTAAAAACCCTGCAGACAAAACCCAGGTCTCACAATTGGCAAAACAGATGTATCCAGAGCAAGCCAAACTTATGCAGGACGCGTTTGCAGATGCTACCAATGAACGATACGGATACCTATTCATCGATTTAAAGCTTTATACGCCCACGGAATTTAGTGCAAACTCTTTCCACATGAGACCCAGTATGCTTACGTACCTAAGTGATCGAAGTAAAAACAAATTTGATAAAACATAGACGCAAAGTTCTATAACTTTCCTTTGTGAACTGAAGCGCCACCGTAGCACCAGCAACACGTCGCTTTGGAACCATGCCCGTGAACTTGATAATAGTGTTTGTTAACAGGCTACAACATACCAAATTCAAGTTTGAGTATAATATTAACATAATATTTAATGAAGTGTAGGTTAAATGAAAAACAATTTGTTCCACTGTGAACTCATTCTTAGTTCAATTATGAATTGTATTTTATGAATACACAACATTGAGGAACTAATATTTAACGTCGTACATAGACAAGCGTACCAAGTTGCTTATTTTTTTGTGATTTTTCATGTATAACGTCAGAGGTTTTTGTTCTATTAAGTCTAACATTTAAGTATATGAACACAATTTTTAATAGTCCTATCAATGGAATAAGCTATGAAGCTGTAAATTGAATCAATGTGATTAGTTACACCAACATCCTATCATATATTTTATTTAAATAGGCTAATGCTACTTTACGCTTTAACAATAACTCGAAAATTCTACGGACGAAGTATTGGATAGCTTATTAAATTCTTACTGATTAACCTGCACTGGGTAAAAAAAAAACACTGGTGACAAAATATGAGACTTGTCTGCAGCATAAAGAAACAGCTATTTACTAAACTTACCACGATTAATCCGTATTATCGATTAAAACTACCATTCCCACTCCCACGAACACGAACACGAACAAAGTAAGGTGGTTATATGGAAAATTATAACAGCATATACAATGTTCCGACAATGTAATCTAATTTTATAATTTATTAAATAAAAAATAAAGGATATTTCTAACATATAGGTGAAAATATATGTTTGAATAATCGCCAATGAACTCCACAAATAAGAATTTCATAGAGTATATGTTGTAAAGGTTGTCCCCCGATCCATATACCCACCGGAATCGAATAGAAGGGGCTCTTCCAATTATATTTTGTATAGAACTTTAACAAAACCATTTCCAATATCCCATATTCCTAACGTATCCCAATCCCACTCATAACTGTACAACTTTATTACATAAACAAAGGTGGCGTATACGACACTTGAAATCAAAAGATGTTATTCACATATATGTGATTGGTAATTGACAAATATACATGAATATTCATTTTGATATCCTAGTATCCATGAAAATCGATATGTCCGATGACAGGAATCGCTTGCAGTATGGGACGCAGAATATTGTATTACCAAATTGCTACCAGCAACTCAAAGTGGTGTTTGTTGTGGTAGAGGGTGGGACATAACACAAACATAAGCAGGTAGATATATTCTAAACGTCTTTGGAATGGTTTTTATTTACATTGATCGAAAAAGTTTTCAGTAACAATAATGGTAAGGACTTGGTAAGGCTACTCCGTACAGTAAAAATAAAAACACTTACACGGAATGGGAGAAAATGGTGAAGAACACGAGAGAAATTTAATAATATTCCGACAATGACTTATGATTGACGAATTTTCATATTGCAAGAAATGTGTTTGAATAAGCGCTTATCATTTATAAGTTTTTTTTGGCACTTTACCAGACCCACTTTCAATACCCCTTATCCCTCACTCATCATCGCACGAGAGAAAGTTTATTACAACGAATACAAAGTTCCGACAATGTAATCTAATGTAATAAATGATTAAATAAATATTGACGGATATTGTAAAATATTGGTGGAAAAATATGATTGAATAGTCGCTTATCTATTCAAGAAATACATATTCCATAGAGTATATGATGAAAAGGTTCTCTCCCCCCCCCCCGATCCTTTTACCCCCGGGAATCGAATAGAGGGGGCTCTTCCGATTGTACTTTGTTTTAGAACTTTAACAGAACCATTTCCAATATCCCCTATTCCTAACGTATCTCAAGCCCACTCGTCACTGTACAACTTCATCATCATATATACAAAGGTGGCGTTTACGATACTTGAAATCAAAAGTTCTTAATTCACCTATATTTGATTGGTAATTGAAAAATAAGCATGAATAATCATTTTTATTTCCCAGTACCGGTGAAAGTCGATATGTCCGGTGACAGGAATTTGTAAGCAGTATGAGACGACGAATATTTGATTACCAAATTGCTACCAGTAATTCAAAGTGATCTTTGTTGTGTTAGAGGGTGGGACACTTGCATAATCAGGTGCAAATATTCCAAACGTCTTTGGAATGGTATTTCTTTATATTCATTGAATGAGTCATCAGTTACAATAATGGTTAAGACTTCCATAGTCTACTCTGTACAGTAAATATAAAAACACTTAGACGGATTGGGAGAAATGGTAAAGAACACGAGAGAAATTTAATAATACTCCGACAATGACTTATTATTGACAAATTTTCCTAAATATTGCTAGAAATATGTATTTGAATAAGCGCTTATCGTTTATAAGTATGAGGCGATGGCTCTCCGATATGTCATAATGATTGTCGTTGAGACCGCCTACTTCCTTGTTGTAATATTACAATTGGAGATACTAAAGACATATCTTTGTATCATTTTGACCAAATCATCATGTACTATAAACCCATCGATACCATTCAGTGTAACTCACGGCATATATGCGGGTAAAACTGTTTGATTGATTCTTACTACCAGTAAACATTTTAATACAGTGTCAAACATTTTGTCCGATACAGTACAATTTAATGTGAACTTTTTTAATAGGCTTATATAATACTTCACTATGATCTTCTGTCACCACGTTCCGAATACAATCCTGTAATCACAACTACGTTATACGACGAAGGGGGTATGCAAATGCTTTAATACAAGAAATATGAACTCCGATTTCTTGGCAAAGATGATAACGTCTGACAATTTTCATTTGTCTCATTGTAGTAAAGAATCCAGCCACGATTCGTCATAATTCAAGATGTATTTCCTTGTGATGTCATCACATCGAGCACGTGGAACAGTGCTACGTGTCTCAATCACGTGATATCATACGGTTTATAGGTCAATCAGATTCCGTTAAGTATCGTAAGTTACCAGCCACGTTGTTTAGCATATAGTAGCTTGTACATACTAGCAAGGTAAATATAAGTCATTACCTTGTAAATGCTTGTGTAAAGTTTGAGCAGTTAAGGTACTTTGAAATCATAATAAATATCATTGTGTTTATTCAAATTGTATATGGAATGGGTAGTCCCTGGTCATGATCATTTAAAGTGAATCGTATCATTTGAACAGTTTACTGCATGAGTGATATCGTAACAAACAATGGACTGATATGCGGAAAACCATCCGATACATATAACTAGTACAGCAAATACCGGTGCCACCTGTAACACATGTTACCGTGTTACGAATCCAAAGTATTAATTACTGGTGCACTGTTCTGGGACACGAACAGTAGTAACAAGTGTCACAGGTGGCACCAGTAGTTACTGTACTAGCTATGTGTTTGAAATTTAGTAGGTACTGTACCGTTGATTCCAGTTCACAGCTCTCTTTAAATTACGCCAATTCTTCATGCCGAGAACGAAAAAAGGCCATGTTTCGATATACCCATAGGCCTACTTCTACCATAAACGACTAGATATGACTTCATTTTAGAATCGCGTATTAAAGAACTCGCATCCAATGGTTGGCACATGAACTACTCTTATGTCCCACATCGGTGTTTTAATCAGTTATTACTACTTTGTGTTCAAAACATATGTTACAGGACATGAACAGTACTTACTGTACAAGCCATTCTTATCGGGTGCAAAAAAGAATATTACTGTTGTTGTTTCAACAAAATTATTGTTAATTTTGAACTCCCTAGTAACTAAACACAAAACCACATCGTAAAAAGAGAATTACTCTATTCACTATTAGGCCAGCCAAACTTACTATTCCTGTGATTCGTCTAATATTCGAAAGGTGCTGTTTGATAATGATATGTTACGAGTCCAAGCGTTTTGTGTTAAAGTATTTTAATACGTTGTGAGCATCCTTTGCATACATGATGTCCCATGTCAATAGAAATGTTCAAACGACGAAAATACACACTTTTTAGTGCTTATCATTAACCTTTCATATTTGACTTATTATTTATTTAACTCGGAAAACATATTTGGCAAACTTAAGACAATGAGAATATAGTAATATAATTCAGAAATGGTTCAAAATACAGATAAGTAGTAATTTATTGTGTAAGATGTACACAACCATACTTATCCTTTCCTTGTGCTTGTATTTCTTATAGTTCTTTTATTCTAACTAAGAATTCGAGATAAAGAGCTTCTAAGTAAAATATAGCACATGTTTATTCTGTAATAATAATGACACTTGCATAGTATAACAGTTTTCGATATGGGACACACTAGATTGAAAACATAGATTGTGTGACCAGCTGTTAAATGACATGGTTTTAATGGACATCCGTACGTATGAAGGTCTTTCCTTGGGTAACGATTTCACCTTCATTACTGTCACTGTCTACTCTCAGAAGGTCAGCAAGTCTCTCCTATATTTCGTGCAAATTTCTCTGTTTCATTTTCGATCGATGGCAGAACTTCGAAGAAAATATATTTTCGTCTTTGCTGTGTGGCTGATTTTAAACTTAAATGGTTTTCGGGTAAGTCTCTAAACATTAGTTGAATCAAATTAATGTCTACAAAGTAAACCTTTACTTGTATATTTTTTTCAATAATTGGCAATGTGTCAGTATTTCATTCACTTCAGCTTCAAATAAGATCTGTACCTTTTCTCTACATATAAAATAAAACAACTGTCTAACTGCGCTGAATTGTTACCACGATTGCTTGTAGAGAATATTACGATTGATGAGCTATCGGCTCAATGCAACTGTAACTTTTTTGAAACTTGCGTTATCGAGCAAATTTCTCTCTTTATTACTTATTGCATTTAAAATATTGTCATTATATATTCTCTAACAGCCTCCTATTCGTACGGTCAATTCTGTTACATTTTGTTGATACCCAATTAGTCACTACATCATTGAGTTTTGAGAATAAAACAAACACGTAAAAAGAAAATCTACAACATAATTTTTACTAAGCAGAACATCTACCTTGTTTATGCCATTTACAGAGGCTAAACTATTTACAATCAACACGAATCTGTTTGGCGGAGAACTTTGAAATACCTGGAAGAATACAAAATACATATACGTATTGAAATTTGAAATATTATAACTTAAATATATCCATAATTCACACAATATTGTTTCAAATACAACATGTTTCGCGTCCATCTTGAGTGCAAAGCTTAATCGTTTTTGTTACGAGAGCATATGGGTTTCGAAACCCTACATATGATTAAGTATCCGTTAACTTATTCTAATAACTTTATGATTAACTTGTGACCTAATCATCTGCTTATCAAAGAAAATATATCATGAAGTTTAAAATGCGAATGTATAAAGCAACTAACAATTTCAAAATACAACGAAGTTTTTTCTTCACGATGACAATTTGTTCCGTCAATTCATAAAACTATTCATATTTTCCGAATACAACATTTATCTCTCCGTCAAAATGAATACCCAACTAGTAGGGTAAAGTGAATAAAGTTCAGCTTTTAATTTTTTAAAACAACAAATATGCATACGGAAATGATAACTGCACTTTTGAATACGTTTAATATCCAATTTGCTATATTTAAAACGTTATAATATATAATCAATCTGTTGGATGTAATGTTTGAAAGAAGCATAATGCCTAATACACAGACGTATAATTTGTTCAAGAATGGTTTTGTGTCTTAAATAGATACAGTAAACGTAAAGTTGCCGAAAGAGTATCCGTTTTTCTTGATGTGCACAAAGGGTTATCAAAACAGTTTTGGTTATGGATACGGTAACTTGTTTTTTGCTATGATACATGAGGTTATGTTGATTGAGCGTCAATCGTCATTTTTATCATATCTTGTAAGAAGTTCGCAATCGTTCCATCACATGTGTTGTAAAGATCGTTATCCATTTCTTAGTTTAGGTAATTAAGTTTAGATTAGTTGAAAAACTATAATCATGAGGGTAATAAAGTTCCCATCAAGTGTTAGGCTTTGCCCAAAATTTTATAAAAATATAGTTTATGACATGAACCATGTTTTTGAAGGTAAAACAGAACTCTGCATAATGTATGCACATTGAAAGCCTTAATGATTGCATACGTTCTGAGTACAATATTCCTAAACAGATCGACATATTTATCTATATAAATATTGTATCTATGATAAAGCAATAAGTTGTTGTTGTTGCAAAAAGTTATTGAAGTTGACAACAAATGTCATACCCACATAGTATACAGTTGTAGCTTTCAGGCGAACTAATGTTGACAATTATCGTCAGTAGCTGGAGCGTACAACGTAAACGTGGTTTGTGATGTTGAAGACAAAAAAGATCTATATGATGCTTGTCCAAGTCAATCAAGTGGCTTGTATCGAAACAAACAATACTCTTCTTCACAACGGATGAATTTTTATGCATTTTTTTGCTCTTTTTCATGACATGTTTTCAAAACTTGGCTATTTTTAAGCTTTTGATGGTAAATTGCACGTTATCCCAGTGTATAAGTACCTCATTAGCATTATATATTCAGTTTCACTTAACAGATAATTGCACTAAGCTTACTTTACGAACACCACTAGGAGATCAAAGTTTACGGATCACAAATTTTCTTCATTTCTCTTCAAGAAGGACAGAATAAGTGTCTCATTGTAAAAATATAACACAATTTAAAAAATATTCTAACTAGAATACGTTTGCACATAGCTCGAGATTTCTGCAATAATTTGTGTGCATATTTTTATTTAAGTTTCTAAACAGAAAATAATGAATTCTTGAATTGCATCGTTTCTGCATAATAGAGACTTTTCCATTTTTGGTTATAGCTTACGGAAGCGTGTAAGGGACACGAACACATTGCAAAACGTCATAAATCTTATCATAAATCACCGTTTTTAAGAGATGTTCTTAGTATGCGAATAGGTAAAAAGATAAACATTACCGCTTGTGGTCAATAGTATGCAACTTAGGAGCGTGCCAAACAACTTTGGCGGTCATCAAGGTTCTTATATATTGATAAAAGCCTAATTATATCAACTATTTTTTATTATTTATAGTTCACAACACACCTGCAATGAACAAAATTCATTATTGCCAAAATAAATAATATTATGCGGTAAAATGTAGAGTCGGATACATGTTTTTTTTTTTTTAAATTTTTTTTTTTAAGGACGTGGGTAAGGTTTCAATTTGTTTTAAATCCACATAGCGCTGATGTTTGCACTCTTAATTTTCTTTCAATAATATATTGTAGGTTTTCTTTTCGCTTTTTCAGATAATATGTCATTCAAATTTCGATTAGCATAATGCACAGGGAATTATTACTTTCATCTACTTATCGTAGTTATGATCGTTAAATTAAGTTAGTGTATTGTGACCTATGATTTTTTTCATGTGTAATAATGTGAATAAGAAATATATGAAGACATGCAAACAGACATATACTCATATTTTCAAACAATTAAAGTTATTCAATAAAACCTACTTTTAATTTTAGCTATGCTTAAGAGCAGTAAAATCAATGTTAAATAAATATTAAGATTGCGAAACATTCTATAACTGCTTAGAATTTGGATTTGTGATTTTTCCGTTCTTTTCACCTTTTTCTATAATAATTTACAAGTTTGAAATTTATTTCATTTATTTGATCAAAAGCGAAATCAGATTTTATTTTAATGAGTTATAAAATTATATTCTGTATATTTAAACTTAAAATGATAGGATCTGTTAAAGTGAAGGTGTAACGGATTGGCGTATGTCCTGTATATTGTGATACATTGACCTTCGTACAACCTTCTTCACTCGATATTGTTTCTTCAGAATGTACTTCACTTAATCGTACATTCCCTTTATTTATTTTTTACCACAGATAACGTTAAGCATAAGAGTCAACGATTCAAGTAAGTTTTCATTTCAAGGGTAACGATTAATATAAACTACCGAGAACTACCAATTAACAGAAATTTGTTATCTAAATAATAGTTCGGAAAAGTTTAATTTAGAAAATAAACCATATATATAGATGTACTTCATATGTGGTACTTTCTCCTATTTCAATTTGTAAGATAAATTATGATTTATAATTGTCAATAATTTCCCATTACTGTGTATTGAAGTAGATTTAGCGCTGATTGGGGTAAATTTTCGAAACTCAGCGATAATAAAACTGAAAGAAATACAAGCCATTAGTCATTTTTTTCAAGCAATAAAGATAGTTTCGATTATATTTATTCATACTTGTTAGTAACTGGATCTTAGTAAGTTGGCTTTGACGTTTCGATCCTAGCAGGATCTTCTTCACATGCTAAATGGCAAGTAACAGTAACAAAATGGACAAAAGCACGCACTTTGTTAAGACTTTGCATACTGTAAGCTCGTTCAATCATTTGGCACTTTGCAAATCTCAGGTCAGTGCTGATGAACGTTAGATTGTTGTAAAACAGGTGAAAATATGGCCAAATTATACCTTAATGTCGAGGAAAGCTATTACTAATCAGTTTTGCTTATGTGACCATATCGCCACAGAGTCACGGTAGTTCTTTGCGTTAGATATTCAATTCAAATAAAATAAACTTGCTCATATTAGCCTCCATGAATATTAGCCGAAAGTTATTGAATACCCTTTCTTATGGTTTATAGTATATAGTTACCACGTCATGTTTACTGTGTAGTTTAAACAAATATATTGCAATGTAGCCATGTATCATATTTCTCTTGAAATAATTCTTTACAAATGGAACTGCATCTGCAACAGTTTTACGATTTGTTCTCATCTTCTTCTTTACATTATCTTGGTGCTAGACTTGCAGTATTTTCTATTCCAAACACCGGAGTATCCAAGGGATTGTCATGAAGTACTTAACAAATGCTCTTCTACCAACGCCAAATCCGGTGTTTACCTGATTAAACCCGACAAATACCCGGAACCATTCCAGACATATTGTGATCACAACACTACATCTGGCGGTTGGACAGTAAGTAATATATTTCAAGACGTGAACACTTACAATCACAGACGTTACTCTCCAAGACACACTTTGTAGGACACATTAGAATTTTCAGTCCATTTTAGTTTTACAATCCGTCGGATGATATAACTTACGATGTATGCATATTTGAAGCCTAATGTCGGAAACAAAACTACCCAGAGTAATTATATTGAATTTTAGTACGATTATAAAACTTATTTTTTTCTCTGCACAACTAGGCTAGTGATCTATACATGTATAAAGATAAGATATAACGCAACATCACAAATGTGTTCTATCCTATTCGTATTTATTGAGATTAGCCGCAAATTTTGGCTATAAGGTTAACATCATAAGATAATGAAATGTATCCGTTAGTTGTTTACCTTTTTTTTTTAATTGTTCAGGTCATACAACGACGTTTTGATGGATCCATCAGTTTTAATCGAACCTGGGACGAATACAAAAACGGAATTGGTTTCTTAGGCAGTGAATTTCTGATTGGTAATGAAAAGTTTGCTCATTTGATAAACCAAAAAAGGTACCAGCTGCGCATCGAGCTAGAGAATTATGCAGGCCAGTCATATTCCTTGACATACGACAACTTTCGCATAGCTGATGAATGGGGGAATTATTCTATAACAAGTCTTGGTGTTGTCGATGGAATAACAGGTTAGACTTTTTATATAAAATATTTCCTCTATATCTTTGAACTCAAACCGGAAATTGAAGAATGCTTTAAAGAGGCCATGACACGAAAAATCCAACTCATCGAGAGTAACTTCCTCTGAATCTATGAGAAAATCTATGTTCAAAACTATCCTCAACACCTTGAAAACCTCAAGGACTAATTAGTAATTAACGTTTTAATATTCGCAACCGAAAATAGATATCTGAGAATGCGATTTCACAACAAGACAATGATGACGTCATGTTAGGAACACACGTGCAAAGCCCAGGCATGTATCGGATGCGCGACGATCATACCGTTCCATATACACGCACATTTACACTGAGAGAACAACCACTGTATTACGCTATATTGTTAGAAATTTCAAGTTTGTTTTACAACTGTTGTAAACTATCCGAGAGAAATGCCGGTCCGTTGTGTTGTTGGCTCTGCATAAATATCATTACCCATGCAATTAGCCTTCATCCATGGCTGAAGGACGAAAAAAACACGGCGATTATGACCAAGTTAGTGCACAACACCAGCGCCGATTTCACTGAGCCTAGAAAGTATGAAGCTACGAATGAAGCGAACACTTCACGGAAGCATACTACGATCCCTCCTTTTTGTTATGAAATAAAACAAATGGACTTTAACGGTTCGACATAAAAGAGTCATTCTTCTGTCAAGTAATCCACACAAAAAAACTACTCTGAAGACCAGATCGGGGAACAGGAAACCTCCAATGGGGCGAGTGGCGATCCTTAGGAGGTAGCGCGCCGAGCACTAGTAGTACTATAGTATTAGCGTTACTACACTGAAGTCGCAATAGACGAAGAGATTTTACTGTATCATCTAAACTAACACCTCCTTCATTGCTCTCTTGTATACTAATAAGCTATGAGGTTAGCTTCGGAAGCGATGGGTTACATCTACTTGTGAACAAATCTCAGTGCCCCAATTTATTTCTGGAATATGCTGGATCAGTTAGTTATAGCAATAATTTCTTATTCCTATTCCAGGAAAACCGTTTTTTATGTTGTGGAGGGAGTGGGGGTAATGGGGATGGGTCAAAATAGGTAGGTAAAAATATTTTATTCCAAAGGGTGTTTAATTAAATCTCAAAGCGATTTATTTTAAAGTCACAGAGCAAAAAATTCACACAACATAGTTCAAGTGTTAAATCATTGAACAAAATTTATTCAATATCAGTTCTAGACAGTCATTCTGGACAATCTGAACTAACATTAACAACAATCATTCTATTATATGACATTAAAGTAAAAATGTACTTTCCATAAACATTATCATTCCTTAATTACACTAATGTAATTTGTGACATCAAAGGAGGTTAAAAGAAAACAACTTACATGAATTTTTTTTGCTTTAAGCCTACAAAGCAGTTGTATGTCCATTGCTATCAATTGTTGTTGTGACAAATTAAATAGAATAATCCAGAAGCAAATACAATAAAGGGTTATTTAAACCAAGAAACACTGCACGAAGTAACTCACATGCAAAAATGTTACACAAGCACGACGACACGTACAACACTGATGGGCAATGTGAAACACAGCATCACACGCATTAAAACAATCGAAGACCATTAACAGGGTGTACTGCTGAGTTTTTGAAGAAAGACTACAAAACAAACCAACTGCTACTGAAGAAACAAAGTCTAAACATTCAAGAGTTCTGCTGCCTCCATTGGTCTTTATTATGACTTTTCTGTCAAATATCATTGGTGATATGGATATTTTGGCTTCCAGATTAAAGGTACGAATCAAACGTCTGGGAGGTAAATGCCCCTAAAAAGGTCAATGCCCGTTCCCTTATGCACATATTATATGACATCACGGTCACGCCAATACTTGTGTCCAAATGCTTCAAAACATGCCTTTTCTTTCATTGTTGATGTTGGGTCTGGAAAATAACCTTTTCATCCTGAATTGAAAGTCTTGAATTTCAATATATCAACACTGAGGGAACCCTGACGGATTGATAATCCAACACAATCGTAGTTTAGAAAAGGTGTTTCTGGAGGAATTTCTCAACCAAGGCTTCCTATACAATGAGTTTTCTCCTGGCAACTTGAATCCAGTGTAATGACCATTGGCTGGAAAATCACTTCTGATCCTTTGGACTGCACATGATGGTAGCACAACCCTGACGTGTCTTGCTAGGAACCCCAAGTATCATTGAACCTGTTGTCCGTAGGCTATGTATCTGTACTGCCTGGGAAAAAAATTATGAAAGTACAAAATGTATTAATGTTGGCCCATGATGTCCACAATAACAAGCAGGCATACAATGTACAGTTATGGTTACATTTGTTGTGATTTTACACCTTCCATGTATCATGAAACATTCTTTTGTTTCAGAAAATTGATTTGCAAAACTCCAGGCCAAAGTACTAGCCAAGTAATAATGAGTATGAAATAACACATATGCCTACCTAGCATGGCTGCATAATGCAACTTACATCCCGAGCCAAACTTTCAGTATGCAACCAACCCTACTATTAGTACTACACACTCTACATATGGGTTGTAAGTTACCGTAACACAACGCACAATACGGTATAGGGTGTTCCGCGAATTCCAACAACACATGCAAAAAATGGACTCGATTTTGTTTTTAAATGCTTCGTTAATGAATTCTTACCACGTTGTATGTTCCTTGCAATGGTTTCGAACAGATTTCTTCTTCGATATGTTGTGGAGCTTCAATTTCGGCTCGTTTAACAGGCTCGAACTGATACGGTTGTAACACCTCCGCTCCACCTTCAGCGTTCGGTTCAATATTGGAATGATCATCGCCTTCACTCTCTGCTTCGAATATGAGAAAGGGCACTCTAATTATAGCCCAATTTCACTGCCCAGTGAAGAACCATTATCACTTTGAACTTCGGTTGCCGCAATTGGTTCTGGATCCGCCATTTCACAGGAAATTTTGATTTGATATCGCACTTGTGATCGGTGTTTTGTTTAGTAACTACTAGTGGTATGTGTACTTGTCTACTGTGTACGTGAATGGTATGTTCGGAGGATCGTAAGCAGCGACAACAAATGTGTTCAAAACGTGACGTCACATGACGTCATGCGAATCGAAAATTTTTCGAGTAAACAAAGTTTCAAATGCCGAAAAGGGTAAATTCATTCTCAATTTTCGACTTGAAAAATCAAGTTTTAAACTGGCAGATTGGTTGATACATGTTCTAGAGAACATTCTCTGATGGATCCCAAAAATATAGGACTTTGAAATTTTCGTGTCATGGCCACTTTAAGAAAAGTGATTATCATACACAACTATATTGATTGATTCCAATTTTTGAATACATGAAAATGTAATACTATTTTTGTATGTGACATAAATGAGTATAAGTTGAATGAGCCTTAACAATAACACAATAACAAATCCGGCTTACATTTAATCCTATGTTAAAAGTCACCAAATGTTCCGAGCGGTCAGAGCATCACGATGGTAGCACGATTCGCTAATAACGTGATGTCATAACAGTGAGCTAACACTTCAAGCTAGGATTAACTTGTTGTGGTTTCAATTTCCCAGATTTAAACATCACCTGGTGCTCATCCAACAAGGATAATTATGACAATACATGTGTAAGAACTTGCGAGAATCCGAATGATTGTGTCATACCAGTGGATCCAGAGATATGTCTTTGTCCAGAAAACTACATGATTCTTGGAGATAGCTGCATACCTCAAGAGCAATGTGCCTGTTACGTCCAAGGAGAAGGCGTCGTATTAGCAGTAAGTTTATTTGATGTCATTCACAAGTCTTAATATATAACATGAAAAGTACACTATAACATAAGATCTTGGATTTCAATTGATTGGACCATACTTTTTATTTTATCTGTAATTAATTCTCATGATTATTGATGATATTGATTTTCACTTCCATTTCGGTTTAACATGTTCTTGCAAACGTCTTCTAATTGAGACCCAGCAAAATACAAGGCATCCAAAGCAATTTCACACATCATGATGAACTTTACGTAATATATTTAAAACGCTCACGACCATTTAGTAGTAGAAATTGAGTTTTACTCAGAGAGCGCTACCAAGCGTTGTACCAAATAAACATTGATTTTACTTCCACTGGAATATGTCGTTTAACGTTTATCTTTTCCAGGAAGGTGAATCATACATTAATTCTGACTGTTCCTTACGGATAACCTGCATCAGTAACGTACTCACAAGTGATAGTTACAGTTGCAGTGCAGACGCAACATGCGAGAAGCGGAATGATGTCCGTAGATGTTACTGTAACGAATGGTTTGAAGGTGATGGTCTTACATGTACCCGCAGTGGACCGATAAATTGTTCTGATCTTTACACAGCAGATAGAAGAACTAACAGAAAATATACACAATTACTCCGCTGGAAGCTCCGGGTTTGATGTTTATTGTGAAATGTCTAGTGGGGGTTGGACAGTAAGTATGAACTATTGGAAAACAAACGCTTTGCCGTGTTAACAGTACATTTTCTCATGTGACAGAACTATGTTCTCTAATATTCGTATTAATAATTCAACTATTGATTAAATTGACTATCAGTTCAATCCAATCAGTTTATTGACCTACAACAGTTAATTCTTAAGTTATTGTAGCAAAATGGGGCACTCCATATATTACTCACATGGTATCGATGTACTTGTTTATTCTGTTTCTATAGATTTTGCAAAGACGTACAAGTAGATCCGTCAACTTTTATCAATGAGTGGAATGAGTGCAAAAACGGTTTTGGAAACCCCACAGGAGATCATTGGATTGGAAACGATAAAATATACAAATTAACAAACCAAAAACCCTACCAACTTCTAACAGAAAAGACAAACAGAGAAGGATCAACATACCACAGCCGTTATTCATCTTTCAGAATCAGTAACGAGGGAGAAAAATACCAACTGTCATTGGGTGGCTACAATGGAAATGCTGGTTTGTATTGTGCTAAATGTCAATCACACTCACTCAATTCTAATTCTGATGAAACGCTCAAAATATCAATATGTAACAATTTTCTAATAGTATATATGTACATATATGAAAAATACATATTTGATTACAGCTTGTGTCATCACGATATATCATATCCACCAAGCTCCTATATATATTTGCGAGTACTTTCTTACATTACTTCCTTACTTCTTACTTTATTCACGAATACTTTGTCGATCGAAGAATCTTTCAGGAATATAAAAAAAAATATATATATAAAAAATAACTAGTATGGAAACATTACAATTGCTACAGCTTATAACTTTCTTTGCAACATTTTACTATGTTACTTTGCTACTTTGATACAAAAAACTTTGTGATTGAAATCACCACCCAAGAATGAATTAAATTAATTTTAATAAATATAACATTTTTGTTCATCTCTTACGTACCTTCAAGTCGTTGGACTGTATTAGTTGTCAAAAAAGTGAAATAATACTATTAATTATTTGATATAAATAAATAGATTTTAATTATCTACGATAATATAAACTAAGGTAACCAAACGAATTGTCAGAATTGAAACCTTTTTCAGTAGAAACCGAAACTTTGACCACTATTCACATTTTTGAGCTCCCGAAAGAAGCTAAAAAAAGCTCCTTCATGAAAGCACAACATTTTTACAAAAGCCCAAACATTAACTAACGCAGCAACAAACGCACTGACAATCGATAATGTATGTATTGTGCTAAATGTCAATCATACGCAGAAGTGTAATTATTGCGTTATCTTATTCTAACATAACTACCTGTAGTCGTAATCATACTCTAGTATTTGCACTCGTACATATACGCAGGTCATATTATAAATCTATTGTGGATACTAATGTAGAACTATGTACTAGACATTGTGCTAAGAGTCCCGTACTGATTGCTCATTGTACAATTGCTTAACACTTTGACCCGTGTTGGTATCATTTTAGATTGTAACATAATGATATATCATATCAACCAAGCCTCTATATAGTTCTGGGTATACTTTCTTGCATTTCCACACATGCTTTGTCGATCTTAGGAAGGAATAATAACTAGTTTGGAAACCATAGAACTGCTGCAACAGTTCTCTTTTCAGTTCACTTTGTGGATGAAAGATATTATTCAAGAGTGAACTAATTACATTTCATGAAATAATAAAAAAATAAAATTAAGTTTCATTTCACAATTTAAAATTAGTTCATTGTGTTTATTCAGAAGCCAATGATATTACAATAATAAAAACAAAAGTATCCTATAAATTTGAACTTTTTTGACAGAGATCAGTCGAGACGAACTGTACGTTTCAACTTCTCAAAAATCATTACCTGCCTTAGTTCTTATCGTTATAATGTATAATCACATAGGTAAATAATTGATTTGTCTATATCAAATGGAAGTAAAGTACGTCAGAAAAGATATTTTACTATAGAGACGATGACGAAAAAAAAAGAAGCACATTACAACTTTTCCTCTTATTTGAAAACCTACACCGTTGAAAATTCAAGACCATACTACAATTTGCAAAATATGAGTACTTGAAAGAATGAGCTGATTACATTTCTACTGATCTCACACGTACCTTGGTATTGCTTCATTATTTCATATTTCTTCGCAATTGTTGAAAGTATACTATACACTATACTATTGATATAACGAAATCTATAAACACAATAAACAATGTTATGAACTAAGGTTTCCATACAAATGGTCAGAAATGGAACAAAGTAACAAGAAAATAAATTCCCCAATTATTCGTTACTTCCAGGTAACAACGCTATGGGGGCAAATTCAGGAAAACGATTTAGTACGCATGATCAAGACAATGATGGATCGAGTAGCTTCGACTGCGCAGAAAAAACACCGAGGTGGCTGGTGGTATCCAGACGATAGCAATACGGGCTCTACCAGCAACTGCTTCTCATTCAGCAACCGCGTAGCTACAGGAGACTACGACTACTCTGACTGTATCTGTCATAGTGATTGTGACAGCAATCTTTATTGCCCTCGTAGTCGTCCACATTGTAAATGCTTTAGGTGTGACGGTTGTGGTTATTATTATTGTTATTTTAATGATTATCCAAAAAGCAGATGCTGCGCAAACCTAGACCCGGTCTACCAAACAACTGTCCATTCCTGCGGCTACTCCAATCTCAACGGTGACTACTTGTTCAACGATAACCGCGGTATCTTCTGGAAGAATCTTCACGGTTCTGATTGCGGTATAACAACAACAACAATGAAAATACAGGCAATCCGAAGATCAAATTAGTAAATTAGAAGTCTTTAAGGTCACAAGGGTCGGAGACATTACAACATATGTTAAATATCGTTGTATCAAAATTTTAGAATTAGAAAACCAATGTGACAGAAAGGCAGCAATGTGTCGATCAGCTTTGTATAGTCATTACATATCATGAACATTATCTTTAACATAGATCAGGTATACCCAAACGTGATCATTGGTCGAATTACAATGATACCATATGTCATGCGGTAAATATTAATGACGGTGCACCATTTTTCAAGGGAATAGTTAGCACTGCATGGAACTCGATGACGCCTAATACTTTGTCATTTATCGATAATGTCATTGATTAAAAATGTATTTATTCAAATGTTATCTTAAATCGCTGAGAATATTGTAAAATGACGCAAATAAAAACAATTCAAGCTGGCATCAGTATTTTGACTAATATTGTTTTCATTATATTAGATAGAAGCTAATTTTAATTTCATGACATCGCCTAGGAACGACTAATCTTATCATTGATGGGTATCTTTGATCTCATTGACGTGTGGGGAAGTGAAATCAGTTGTGCAAAAATTTACTTGGAGTTCTAACGTTACTCCTGGCATTCATAGTAGGTTATATTTCTTTCTTCTTTCTGGTGATCTCAAGCATTGTCTAAATAGCATCACTCTTTCTCCCGGTATCTTGTACGACCATTATATGGTTAATCTTAGCCTAACTATTCAAAAAAACAGAGGCCCGGCTACTTGAAATTCAACAATGATTTTCTAAATGATCATAATTTGGTTGCCCTAATTATGAATTTATCAGTGAAAACCTGTCCAAAATTGCTTTCCGGATCAATCTGTACGACGGGAGTACTTTTAATACAGTATTAAAAGAAATAGTATGGTTTTCGAGAAAGCCAAAGCCAAAACACGCTGTCGCTCCTTTCAAAGATTCTATTTTAGAACAGCAGCTGTACATTTCCGACACTGCTGTTATCCGTTCACAACCAAAGGAGGCCCACATAAGTTGCTGGATTGTTATAATTGTAAGCTTTAGGCCGAAATCGTTAGTTATAGGGCTAGATTAGTTAAGAAGAATTAGAAAATACCAAGCATTTCTTAGGCTTAGAAAAAAAAGTAAAACCAATAGTTCAATTCGGAGACTTTAGAATAGTGATGGCTGTGTTTTGACTGATAAACACGGTATATTCAAATAAATATATACAAAAATGTTATTCCTCTAACACTAGCTTTGCAAAGAAATTCCTTAATAATTATCCAAACAAATCTCCTAGTGTTGAAGATTCTGAATTATGTGAAGATGCTTTTTCCCTATATGGATGTAAACAAGCCATGTTATAGATGGCAAATTCAACGCCCCAGGCTCTGATTGTCTATGTATTAACTTTTATAAGAAATTTTGGCCAGTGATCGGTCAAACTTTGTTAGACGCATTTAACCATGGTTACCTTAATGGTACTTTGTCGGAGGTACAGTCAAGAGGTACTGTAATTCTTAATATAAAAGCTGGAAATAATGCTACAAAAAATACCGTCCTATCGCATTACTGAATACCGATAACAAAAATAGTTGCTAAGGCACTTGCGTCACGGCTTTAAATAATTATTCCTAAAGTAGTCGGTCCTCAGTAAAGCGGTGTCATTAAAGGAAAATTCATTGGCGAAAATATTTGATTTGTTTAGATCTGATTAATTATACTTCTGAGCAAAATGTACCAGGATTCATTTTTATAGTTGACTTTGAGCAAGCTCTTGACAGATTGGAGTGGAACTTTATTCACTCTACTCTCACTCTCTTTAATTTCGGCAATAGCTTTAAAAAGTGGATTCATGTTCTCTTTAACAACAGTAGCTTTTGCATTTGTAGCAATAGTTATACTGCAGGTTTCTTTTCAATTAATAGAGGTGTTAGGCAAGACTGCTACTTAAGCCTTCATTTTTTTACTCTGTGTGTTCTAGCCTTGACAATTCATTGTAATACAATTCTAAGGGGACTTCATTTCACCGGGAATGAAACAATGTTGCTTCAATACGCGGATGAAGCTGTCTTTTTCATTTATCATAACAGACATTCTCTTAAAGAGGCCATGAAATGTTAAATCCAACTAATCGAGGGTAACTTCCTCTGAATCTATGAGAAAATCTTTGTTCAGAACTATTTTCGTCACCTTCAAAACTTCAAGGAATAATTAGAAATTAAATTTTAATATTTGCATCCGAATAAAGAACTCTGAAAAAAGCGATTTTTAAACAAGACAACGATGACGTCATATTAGGAACACAAATGCCAAGCCAAAGCAAGTACCGGATGCGCGACGATCATACCGCCACACATACACGAACATTTACACTGAAAGAACAACCACTGTATTAGGCTATATTGTTATAAATTTCAAGTTTGTTTTTACATGTTGTAATATATCCGAGATAAATGGTCAGTCGTGTTGCTAGGGGCTGCAGTAATGTCATAACCCGTGTAATTAGCCTTCACCGATGGCCGAAGGACGAAAATAACACGGCGATTATGACCAAGTTAGTGCAGAACAGCAGCGCCGATTCACTGGGCCTAACCAGTGTACAGCTCCTTATGTAGCGAACACTTCACGGAAGCAGACTATGATCCTTCCTTTCTTATGAAATAAAACAATTGGGCATTAACGGGTCGACATAAACGAGTCGTTCTCCTGTAAAATAACCGACATTAAAACTCCGAAGACCAGTTCGGGGAAAAGAAAACCTCCAGTGGTACAAGTGGTGAACCCATGGAGGAAGCGCGGCCGAGCACAAGTACTAGTAGCACTAGTATTAGCGTTACTACACTGAAGTCGCAGTACACAAAGAGTTTTTGATGTACCATCTAAATTAACACCCCCTTCATTGCCCTATTGTGTAGTAATAAGCTACAAGGTTAGCTTCACGAGGGCTAGGTTACATCTTCTTGTGAAAAAGCCTCAATGTATTCCTGGAATATGCTGGGTCAGTTAGTTATGGCAATAATATTTCTTATTTGTATTCAAGGAAAACCATTTTTTGTTGGGCAGGGAGTTTGGGTGATAGTGATGGGTCAAAATAAGTATTTAAAAAGACTATATTCCAAAGGGTGTACAAATCTTACAGCGATTTATTTTAAACAGTCCCACAACGTAGTTCAAATCTTAAATCATTGAACACATTTTATTCATTATCAGTTCTATACAGTCATTCTGTTCAATCTGAACAAGCCTGTGACTTAACCAACATTAATAACAATCATTGTATATAAGACATAAAAATAAAACTGTACTATCATAGACAATATCATTCTTAAATTACACTAATGTCATTTGTGCCATCGAAGGAGGTTTCAGAGAAAACAACTTACATGAAATTGTTGGCTTTAAGCCTACAAAACAGATGTATGTCCATTGTCGTCAATCGTTGTTGTGACAATTATTTAGAATAAACCAGAAACAAATAGCATAAAGGGTAATTTAAACCAAGAAACACTGCACAACGCCACTCACATCCAAAAATGTAATCCACACAACATGAAAACTTGATTGGTGATTGGTGATTGAGCGTGTAGCAACAGCTCTCACACTTCTCCTGAACTTTTACGTTTTTTTGCTGTTACTAGTGTGTTTTTGATCCGGAGTTTTTTACCAGTTGCTGTTTGTTACTTCTAGAACCTACTGGACATTCATATGTGGCATCTTTGGTTGGATTTTGTGAGTTTTTTGTGTTTTTCTGGTCATCATCTCCCCTGTTTTTGAACCCTGACTATATATAGTGCACCATAGTAGTCACAGACATTCCAATAGAGCCATTAGCTAGCTCATCCATGCATATCATCTAAGCTTTTGTAAGGATATTGGAATTCAACCATGGCACTAGTTAAACTCTTTATGCTGTATGGATTAGGTCTGCTGTTTGGAACTCAAAGTAATCAGCTTGGTGTATTGTCCTATTTATACAATGGAATCAGCTGTGTTCATAGACCTTTGGTAAGTCAATCAATAACTCAGAAACATCTTGTGGGCAAGGGCATTACCCTGTACTCCAACTCATCAGTAACTTTTCATGATCGCCTTCTCATCGCCGGTGATATAAATCCCAATCCCGGTCCTCAGTGTGACAATAACAATGATATTACCAGAGCAAATGTTTCAAGTGCTATCCCATCAGCCAGCACACAAACTAAGTTGCCCATCACATACAGTCGGGAGGCTCTTCTGAATATGAATGGTTCTCATCGTTTGCCCGCTGAAGTTTGGCAGAACTTGAGAGATCTTAAATTAAATGCAAACCGTCCCACTCGGCGTAAGAAAAGGCGTCGTAGACACAACAACAGAACTTCTAGTGTACCCGCATCTGCCACCATTAGATCTAAAGGTGATGACTCTGATACTCGTCATGATGTGTTGAATGCTGGCTACCCGAAGACGGATGCTAACTCAGCGCCAAGTTCACCAACTTTAACCGACAATAATTGTGATAATGACATCTATGACTGTTTTCGTACCAAAGGCTTTCACTGTATTCACTTGAATGCTAGATCCCTCACTCCTAAAATGTCTGAGGTTAGGCTGATTGCCTCTGAAACTAAACCTAGTGTTTTTGGCATCAGCGAGAGCTGGATTGATGACTCTGTTACTAACTGTGAAATTGAAATTCCCGGCTTTTCGGTGATTCGCAATGACCGTAACAGACATGGAGGAGGTGTCTGTATTTATGTGAGATCTAGTCTAGCTTTTAATCCCAGGCCAGATTTACATGAGCCAAATATTGAAGCAGTTTGGGTAGAGATTCTTCTACCAATGTCAAAACCCATTATTATTGGTATTTGTTATCGGTCTCAAACCCATCTAGAATCTGATTTCACCAATAAGTTGGAGCATGTTCTGACTAAACTTCCTAATGACTTTGATGTTATAGTTCTCGGTGATATTAACATGTGTAGTATCAAGGCAGATGATAAGTATAAGAACTACCAAAATATTTTGAATATGTCTGGTTTCAAGCAGTTGATATATACTCCTACTAGAGTCACTGACACATCATCCTCAGCCATTGATCATGTTTTATGTAACAATATGAAAAAAATCCAGCAATATGGGGTCATACCATATGGTATAAGCGACCATTACATTGTTTATTGTACAAGGGGTAACATCAAAACCAAGTTTGATTCCCATAAAGGGGTTCAGATTAGGTCCCTAAAAAAGTACAATAAGGAATATTTTGTTGATGAGCTGAAAAATGTTGACTGGTCTTCTGTTTATATGTCTGATAATGTCGACGAATCGTGGGTATGTTTCCGGGGTTTATTTACCACTGTTCTTGATTCTGTGGCTCCAGTTAAGGAAGTTAGGATCAAAAATCAGTCTGATCCCTGGACTTCAGCTGAGATTCTCGAGAGTATTCGTGAACGGGACAGTTGGTTACGTAAGTCCCGGGGGGATACCCACTCATCTGAAAATTACCAAATGTACCGTAAGATGCGCAACAAAGTTCATAATGACATAAGAAACGCCAAACGTCATTACATGATTGAAAAAATAGACGAATACAAAGACAAGCCTAAAGAGTTATGGAAACATCTCAAGACTCTTGGCTACCAATCAAAGTCTAATACTTCATCAAATACTGTTTTAGATGTGAATGGCGAAAAATGCCATGATAAAAAGGTTGTTGCTGATCATTTCAATCATTTTTTTACTCATGTTGCATCAGATCTTGTGAATCAACTTCCAAAGCAAGAGTTTAACTCGTACGATGTGGACTCACCTGTTTTTAAAAATCAGTATAAGAGTGTTGTTCCAGATTCTTTCCAGCTTCAAGAAATCAATGAGGAATTTGTCCTGAATGAGATCCATAGTCTTGACATAAGTAAAAGTACTGGTCTCGATGGTATCCCAGGGCGTTTTATTAAAGATGCTGCTGAGGCTATTACAGGCCCCATCACACATATTATTAATGCTTCTTTAAGATGTGGTGTTGTTCCTCATGACATGAAAATCGCAAAAGTCATTCCTCTTCATAAAAAGAAGAGTAAGCTTGAAGCTGGAAACTATAGACCAGTGAGCATCCTCTCTGTTGTGTCAAAATTCTTAGAGAAAGCTGTTTTCCATCAACTGAACGATTATCTGGTTAACAATAATCTCATTTACCAATTCCAATCTGGTTTTAGAGGATCATACTCAACCGACACTTGCCTTATTCATCTGCAAGATCATATCAGGAAACAAACTGCCGCTGGTAATTATACCGGCATGATCTTATTGGATATCCAGAAGGCGTTCGACAGTGTAGACCATCAAATTTTGTGTAATAAGCTGTCCGCAATGGGTGTCCACAGTACATCAATTGACTGGTTCCAATCTTATCTTTCTGGTAGACGGCAAGTTGTTAGCATAAATAGAGTTGAATCTGATCCTCTGACCATCACTTGCGGGGTGCCTCAAGGCAGTATATTGGGCCCCATTTTATTTCTTTGCTATGTAAATGATATGCCTAACTCCATCAATTGCTTGCTTTTACAATATGCCGATGACAGTGCTTTATTTTACTCTGACAAAGATCCTAACAATATTAAAAAAAATCTTTCTTCTAACCTGGAGAGTGGCAATAAATGGCTCATTGAAAACAAATTGTCGTTACACATGGGTAAGACCGAGTTGATTTTGTTTGGGACCAAACGTAAACTTGGTCAGTATACTGACTTCTCAATTATTTGTGATGGTCAACTGATTAAGGCCAAACATTCTGTTGTTTACCTCGGTCTGGAATTAAACCAATACCTTGATGGCGAACAAATTGTTCTTGGCATTATTAGTAAA
This sequence comes from Apostichopus japonicus, assembly GCF_037975245.1. Classification (NCBI taxonomy): domain Eukaryota; kingdom Metazoa; phylum Echinodermata; class Holothuroidea; order Aspidochirotida; family Stichopodidae; genus Apostichopus; species Apostichopus japonicus. The sequence goes on along the minus strand of NC_092569.1, from coordinate 31,246,990 downwards.
ACAAATTCTCGACTCAAATTCCTCTACAGGCAAGCTAATTATTTTAATCAAAATATGAAAAAGACCATCTGTACAGCCCTTGTTCTTTGTCTGTTTGATTATTCCATCTCATCTTGGTATGGAGGTATTTCTAAGTACCACGCTCGTAGATTACAATGTGCCCAGAACAAAGTTGTCAGATTCATTCTGGGTAAAGATTTTTATTACCACATTAACCATGCTGACTTTAAAACTCTTGGTATTTTGAACATCAACACTAGGGCTGAACAGCTTCGTCTTAATCATGTTTTTAATGTTTTCCATGGTACCTCTCCAGTCTATATGAGGGAGAGTTTTATTAGAGTAAATAGTGTTCATAACCATAACACAAGAGGTAGTAGTTTTAATTTTCAACTTCCCAAAATTAAAACGCACTGTGCTGGGTCTTTTTATTACAATGCAATTAAAAACTGGAACAGGCTACCTGAAAACATAAAATCCATCCTGCTGAAATACAATTTTAAAAAAGATGCCAAAGCCTACCTTTTAAATCATATGAATGTCTAGCTTGTAAATATCTTTCTTTTTTACAGTGTTTGTATGCATGTTTTAGTTGTTTTAATAGTTATTTCTTATCTTTTGTATTTTAATGGTTTTAAGGACCCCTTTGGAAATAAGCTTTTAGCTTAAAGGGTTATCCTTGGCATGTTATCTTCTTTTCGATGCATTTAAGTATATTCCCTTCTTGTATTTTAAATGTTTATCTTTATGTGCAATTTTTTGTTTGTATGCAGATGAAGATTGATATCTTGCCGAATAAAATCAAATCAAATCAACACAGCATCACATGCATTAAAATAATCGGATACCATTTAAAGGTTGTACTGCTTAGCTTCTGAAAAGAGATTGTAAAACAAATCCCTGCTGTTGAAGAAAAAAAGTCTAAACATTCAAGAGTTCTTCCGCCTCCATTGGTCTTTATTATGACTTTCTATCAAATATCATTGGCGATATGGATATTTTGGATTCCAGATTAAAGGTACTAGGCAAACATGTCTGGGAGGTAAATGCTACTATAAAGGTCAATCCCCGTTCACTTTTGCACATATTACATAACATCACGGTCACGCCGCTACATGTGTCCATGGAGGTAACATCTGTTTTACCTCCATGATGTGTCCAAATGCTTCAAAACATGCCTTTTCTTTTCATTGTTGATGTTGGGTCTGGAAAATAACCATTTCATCCTTAATAAAGTCTTGAATATCAATACATCAACACTGAGGGAAACTTGGCGGATTGATAATCTTACACAATCGTAGAATAGAACAGGTGCTTCTGGAGGGATTTCTCAACCAAGGCTTCCTATACAACTGAGTTTTCTCCTGGCAACTTGAATCCAGTGTACTGACCATTGGCCAGAAACTCACTTCTGATCCTTTGGACTGCACATTATGGTAGCACAACCCTGACGTGTCTTGCTAGGAGCCCCCAACACCATTGAACCTGTTGACGGTAGGCTTTGTATCTGTACTGCCTACAAAAAAACATAAATATAAGTTCAAATTTATTAATGTGGGCCCATGATATCAACATTAACAAAGCAGTGATGTAATCTACAGTTATGGTTACATTTGTTGTGAATTTACACTTTCATGTTTCATGAAACATTCTTTAGTTTCTTTGATTTTCAAAACTAGATTTTGTAAGGATTATATGGTTGTAAGTCACAGTAACACAATCGCACAATACGGTTTAGCCAGTTCTGCGAATTCCAACGACACATGTACAGAATGAACCAGATGTAAAAAAACAAATCTACGTTACAAAATTCTTATCATGTTGTATGTTCCTTGCAATATTTCCCAACGGTTTTCTTCTTCAATATGTTTTGACTCGTTAACGGACTCGAACTAATACTGTTCCATGCCTAACAGTAACACCTCAGGTCCACCCTCAACGTTCTGTTCAATGTGGGCATGATAATTGCCCTCACTCTCTGCTTCGAATATGAGAACGGGCACTGTACCTCTAGCCCAAGTTCACTGCCTGGTGAAGAACCACTATCACTTAAAAGTTCGATTGCCGCATTTGGTTCTAAATCTGCCATTCCACGGGAAATTTAGATTTGATTTCTTGTTCTCGATTTTGTTGGGTATTTATGTACACTTGTCGTATGTGTAAGTACGTGTATATATGTTCGGAGGAAACAGCGAGAGCAAATCGTGTTCCTAACATGACGTCACATGACGTCATGAGATTTCGAAAGTTTCGGGCAATCGAACTATTCAAACCCCGGAGAGGGTAGATTAATTCTCAACTTTCGACTAAACAAATCAAGTTTTTAACTAACACAACGGTTGATATATGTTCTAAAGAACATGCTTAGATGATTTCCCAATTTATAGGAAGTTCATATTTTCGTGTCATGGCCACTTTAAGAAATTCTTCGTGTTCTTAATAACTTCAAGCTCTCGTCTGGTCTTGCCGTAGACTTGGGCAAGTCTTATATGTTTCCGTTGGGTCTTTTGTTCGCTGTAGTCCAGTGTTTATTAATTATTTCGGTATTAAACCTCCTCAAGGTCCAGTAAATGTCTTATGCATTGTCTTCACTAATAACGGCGACGAACTTCTTTTTGGGGACTGCTACGTAATTGCAAATTTATCCTTAATTTCGAAATGAGTTTCTTTAATAAGCTATTCTTTCTCTCCAAACAAGATATCTTTTTTACGGTTTTGGCAACGCTTACTGTCACTCCTTACAACTTTTCAATTATCCACATGAAGTCTAATATTTTCGTATGCAAGACAAGTAACACCGAGCCAAATATTAATGATTTCTTTTATGAATTTAAATTTGCTTTGAGCGTTGAAAAGCAGCCCCGAAAAATAGGGAATTTTTCGGAGCTTTGAATTGCCTTCTCCTTTTGTCCAAACTTGTGTACGTAAATTTTTCTCATTTAGCTGCGTATTGCAAATGGTTTCTTTTGCTGTCTACTTACCTTAACTGATAATTAACTGCAGATGCTTGAATATGTAACAGACCATACAATATTTGTTGTTGCAATTGATCATATTAATGGGTACCAAGTTGACTGACCGTGAATACACATGGAGGGAAAAAAATTGCAACAAGGCTCCAATACCCACGTAGTTCACTGACAGTAATCCACCCACTCTATCCTAAAACTAGACCAGTGAAAATATGACTAGAATGTTTTGGTCCTAAAATATCATTATTGTGGTCATTTATGGATGGAAATACTAGAACGGAAAGAGAATGCAATTAGTAATAGCCAAATGGACTTGACATATTGTCCTTCTCAATGCTGTCACATTATTGTTGATTTTTGTTGAACTAATTGCTCTCATTCAAAATGGTTTTAGGTAATTCATATACTTGCTTGATGTTTTAATACTATTTATACCTTAAAAGGCTGAGGATTATCTGACAGATTCACATTTACACTGGTCGTATTTCCATATCAACACTGAAAAAATAAACTAGTCAATATTGCAACGGACTAACGTTAAATTAGTCTCTAACGTTAGTCAATGCACACAGACTAGCAAAAATCTTCTTTTCATCACTGCTTCTTAGTCGGTTTACATCGACTAAGGAAAAAATAATCGTAGCTTAGTCGGCGGCGACGGCCTAAGCTATTTTAACCCACGGACTAAAAACGATCCGGACACCCGATTCGCGCCATAATTGTAGCTTAGTCGGTGGCGACGAACTAAGGTATTTGAAACCACGTGAACATTTCGCCTGCAACAGTGCAAGAATAGTCTACATGCTGCATGACACCTAAACAGAAACTTGTCGATTCCAACCACTCAAAATACATCCTAGTTTGTAGTTAAGTTCATTGTAATATTTCCGTCCGGCTGTCGTACTTTATTTTAAGTTGAAACTGAAAATGTCTGACCTCGACACGCAACTGGATTCATCCTTATGTTCACGCCAATTGTAAGTCTTTATTCATAGTTTCGTCCACGATAAGACATAACACTAGGCTCTACACTAAGCTAACATCCATGAATTTTAGCCTTTGGTCACACGTTAGGCTAGAATTCCTGCATATCGTATATTAATTAGGCTATAGTAACACTAACAAGTAACAGTACTAGTAGGGCTAATATCGTAAAGATGCATAAATTCCAACAGGCTTACGGTAATGGCCACACTCGAAATTAGGCAGTTTCAGAAAAGAATGTAGCCTAGGTTCAAACTTTGAGTGTAGCCTATAGGCTTCAGGGCTAGCACGTTTTCTCCAGTTGGAGGGGTCGCTTATCATTACAGTCAATGGGGTAAAAAAACTAGCTTTTTACAGTTTGTTCGAAATATTTTTTTATTTGGTGGAGAAAAATTTCTGAAACTCAAGTATGTTGAACATGGTCACCAAACACAATATTCCTGCGAAAAACCGGCTGGAAATAAGCTTTAGTTATGAAGAAATGATTTTTTTTGTTATAAAAATGATAGGATATTTATCATTGAAGCCAATGGGAAATTCTCAAATTTTTGCGATAATTTGACTCTAATTTAAGATAACTAACAGAAAGAGCATGAATTCTTCATATGCTATTATTTTAGTTAAATTTCAGCTCTCCATTCACATCAAAACCAATTTAAAGTGATACTTTATAACGAAGTTTAAAGCCTTTGTTGTTGTCAAAATCATTCAAAATGGCTACCATTTTGCCAAATTTTTGGTCCAAAACACCTGTTTTATTTTGGTAAGGAAATGTGTTATTATTTTTTGTTTGTTACTACTTTGATGTGTTAGGCATTGATCTAAAACATTTAAAGAAAGAAATTATTTACAGTCCTTTTTTTAAACCACAAAAGAATTGAATAATCTAGTAAAATTTCTCCATTGACTGTTAGTGTAAATGTAATGATACAGTAACTGACCCCTTCAAACTGTACTGAGCCCTATATGCATACAAGAAATGAAAAGAAATATCATTACATTTTAAAATCCATGAACAGGTAGCAATGACTGGTGCTTAATATTTTAAAGAAGGTATGCAATAAACCCATGAACACAGCAAAAAATCATCAAAATCAGTTAATATTTACCATTTTACAGCACTTTTGCATTTTGAGGACTATTATAATAAATTATGCCAAGTTTATTTTAATTGTGTGACATGGCATCAAGTCAACCGTACATTTTCTTATGTTACCATGTATTGTTTTTCAAACCTCACACAAAGATTTATGAGAAGAAGAAACTGAATATGAACAAGAGATTTATAATGTTCATCATACCCCTATCAAATTTCAGCAATAAAAAGGATTCAATTAAATATCAAGGGGTGAAATTTTGGAAAGAAATTAAACGAATTACATTAACTTTTCTGAGCGGCTTTCTTGATTGTATATCACGACTTGTGCATATATTAAACATTCTTAAAAACTTTGTTCAACCATACCTTAAAAAACTATAAATCCTTCACTTGTGATTTAAAGACTACAGTGTTCATAATTTACTGCTGTTTCTGGTGCATATTAAATCCTTACCTGTCCACAGACGTAGATTGCATAGAGAATTTTGTATGATTTTGAAAGAATTTATACTCTTAATAACTAATTAGTTCAGGAACAGTGAATGATGTGTACAGTATATTCACTGTAATTTGACTTCTTACTATTTGGCTCTACATTATAGGCCACACTTGAAATGAAACCATAGCCTTAGGGGCTGCATAGGAAAAACCTCAAATTTTGCTGATTTTTGCACCTTTTCCTAAGAACTACAGTATCCCACCACTGGTCATGAAACTATTTAAAATAACAAGATAAATTCCCTTTAAGCATATTCCTTTCAAATTATAATGTTAAAAAACTTTCATCGATTTAAGCAAAAAAGAGGAAAATTTCTGACACTTTTTGAAGACTCCCAAGGGACTTAAATATGAAGTTCCTGATGTTCTTGGTTGAAAAGCAGGGGAAACAACTATATAAGTCTTACTTTAACCTTAATAACAGATTTGCCTATCATAAAATACAGAGGAATGAATTTAAGTTGATTTTGCTACTCAAGATGTTTGGAACATCATTTTCAAGTCCCTTGAGAGTTTTCCAAAACTGTCTCAGATTTTCCTCTTATTTGCTCATGCTAGCGCTGTGCGGTAGTCTGATTTCACACAACCGATAGTGCTGCAACATGAGTCCTGGTATCGTAACTACAACCGGGATGTCATACATTCAATATGCATAGCCTATAGGTTATGTACATACTCTTACACGCACGGTTATAAAAAAAAATAACAGGCTATATTAGGGCCTTTTCAACGCCTTCCCTTTAAGTTCAAAAGTTCACAATGAAAAGTTTTTAACTGTCAACAAGTCACCACGTGTTTGGAACTTCAGACAATAAGAATGTAACACAGGGGCTACGTAAATACGGGATTTTAAACTACATACATAAGAATAGTACAGATTTATTTATATCGTTAATCAGCTGTTTTTACTCTAGAAAATATACTTTCGAAACGTACAATATCCATATTTTGTACAAAAGTTCTGAAATATTGAAAAAATAGCAAAAGATAACTTTTATTGACATCGTTGAACCCTCCGTATTAATAAACGAATCCGTTTCATTACAGCATCAAATCTCAAGTACTGCATTACACTGTGTGTGAGTACCAGTACAGTACCCTAGGCTATAATAATATACAGTCCCGTGCGAAGATGGATTTAATATTACGTGCGGTTTTGGCTCAACATTTATTAAATCGTTATAATTATTATACCAAAATGAGGTGAAATGCATAAAGGTGAGATTTTGTTCATGGGAACCTTGACAATCATCAATTGAAGGCAGAATAAATAACAACAATTTCAGAATAACTTTGAGGTCACGTAACATGCTGAGCGCAAGTAACGTTTGATAGCTTAGGTCCAAATTACTACGTGAACAGTTGATTCGTTAATATATAGGTCTAGGTCAGTATGTAAATTGATCAGATATTATTCAAACTAAGAATACAGAAACCAGAAATATATGTGTAATCTTTTCTTTAATTCAAATAGTAACACTTAGATATTTGTATTATGTCTTGGATTCCTGTGAATGATACCGAAACGAATGTAATAACCGGTTGACTTCCCAATACCAGTAGTAGTTACACATTGTACTGTGATCGGGAATAGTCAATATCGGGATACCGGGATTCACTTGACTACCGGGATCCCGCACAAGGCTAGCTCCTGAAGATTTAAATTTTTGAACTGTTTTTGCAGGGAATATGTTTAAAAGGAATTTATCATACTATTTGTAATAACTTTATGATTATGACCAGTGATGCAACAATTTTTTTAGTTAAAAGCAAAAGTGGGCAAAATTTGAGGTTTTTCCTATGCAGCTTAACACGTGGCACCCCTATGGTTGCTAATTCAAGTGTGGACTATACAGCCAGGTATTTACCCATCCATTGCATTTAAAGTTTTTTTTTACTTATTTCTTAACAGGGTTACTCATGCCTGCATTGGTTCCAAAATTATCAGGTTTTGAACAAATTACATACATTTTCTCAAAGTCACATGTGCATTAAATCACAAATTTCCTGTATTTAGTGAAACTATTTGCTACAGAAATGCGATTTAATTGTTGTTACTGTATTTTTAACACTGTGAAGTTTGAAACTTTAATGAAACATTATAGGTTTGTTCATGGAAATAATCCAAATTTTAGAATTGTATGTGGAATTAATGGTTGTGCAAAGAATTATTCCAATGTCAGAACATATCGTCGCCATATACGCCTCAAACATGAACTATTTTGGCTTGAAGTAACAAATGCTGATGTGATAAATGATAATGGTGTTGAAAATGATGACCAATTGCCAATCGAAGAAAATCATGCTAATGCAGACGACGCTGTAGATATTGATGTTAATAGGGAAGTTTCAATGTTTTTGTTGAAGCTTAGAGAAATTCATAAGATACCACAAGCTGCTTGTACATTTGTTGCAAATGAATGTGTCGACATTCTTAAAATGTGTAGGGAAAAGATGACAGAGGACTTGCATAATGTGTTACAAAGAACAAATACTAATATTGATGTCTTGAAGCAGTCTGGTTTAGACAATGTCTTACAAGAGAGTGAATTTGAACATGCACTACATAATTTCTCAACTGCCCTTAACCTACAGAAATATGTAGCAAATGAGTTTGGTGTAGTTAAACCTTGTGAATATGAATTAGGCAGAGATAATGTAACTGCCAAGGTGCATACTATGCAATATATTCCTATTCTTCAAACTTTAAAGGCCTTGTTGAAATTTGATGATGTATTCAGTGAAGTAATTAATGGGCATTCCTCTCCAGATGGAGATATTCTGGGGGACTTCTGTGATGGTGTAAGGTTTCATGATAACGAGCTATTCTCAAAGCAGCCAAATAGCCTTCAAATTCAACTGTACTGTGACGATTTCACTGTTGCAAATCCATTAGGGACACATGTTCATTTACTGAAATTTTGTGTGCTGTACTTTGTTCTGGGGAATTTACCACCCATGCATCGCTCTAAATTAAGAACTATTCAGTCAGTGATTTTGTGCCCTACCATTTATGTCAAAAAATATGGTTATGAAAGTATACTCCAGCCACTTATTTCCGATCTCAAGATTCTTGAGCAAAATGGTATTCAAATTTTGAAAGATGGAATTGAATATACTTTTCATGGAACTGTTTCTTTCTTAGTGGCAGATAACTTGGCCGCTCATGATTTAGGTGGATTTCAAACACATTTCAATCATGGGAGGATATGTAGATTTTGTAATGTAATTAAAGCTGATCAGAAGAATCATTTTCGATCTGATAATTTGCAAATGAGAACCAAAGAAGCATATGAACTGCAAGCAGTTGCAGTACAGACCAACCCTGCCCTCTTTACACTATATGGAATCAAGCAGTCTTCTTGCCTCAATGAATTACAGTTTTTTCATGTTGTGGAAGGCAGTCCACCAGACATTGCCCATGATCTATTTGAAGGGGTAATCCCTGAAGTCATTGCAGAGGTTGTCAAGTATTGTGTTACTCAACAATTTTTTACATTAAGTGATCTTAATGAACAGATAAAAAAAATTCCTTATGAAGGTTCTCATTGCACTAATAAACCTTCTTTGATGTCTGACAAGATTCAAACTTTTAAAGTTAAGCAAACTGCCTGTCAAGCTCTGTGTCTCTGTCGTTTGTTACCTTTAATGGTCGGTTCTTTCATTCCCCAAGATAGTAAGGAATGGCAAGTATTATTGAAATTGTTAGATGTCGTACAGTATTGCATGTCAAAGAAAGTGACTAGGGCATTGACAATATTTTTAGCTGATCTAATTGAGGAATTTTTGACAATGTATTTTGAAGCGTTTCCACATGTATCAATGAAACCCAAAGCACACTACTTGGTTCATTACCCTGAAATGCTGTTGCAATATGGCCCACTCATCAACACATGGACATTGAGGTTTGAAGGGAAGCACAATTACTTTAAAGAAATAGCTAGAACTTCAAAGAATCGAAAAAATGTGTGCAAAACTCTTGCTACCCGTCATGAGTATATGCAAGCCACCTATCATGGATCCCAAAACTTCCTCACAGAAGATGCTCTAACTCACTCCAAGGGTGATCTGTACCCTGTCCGGCTTTTGCCACAAACAATACAAGCGCAAGTATTGCTTTTAGTTGGTGGTAATGAATCTGTGTATTCTGTTGGTAAAGTTTGTTACAATGGTTCATTCTATTCCAAAGGCTTAGCCGTTGCTGTTGAAGAAGGGAGTTTCGGAAAAATTGACATGTGTTTCCTTATAACTGATGAGGTGTTTTTATTGTGCCGCATGAGTGAAAGAGTACAGTATATTTCTCATGTTCATGCTTTTAATGTATGTTTTGGCTGCAAGTTTGTGTTTAAGAATGTTCAGATCTTTTTGATTCTTACCCACTTGGGGTATATCAGACTAGAAACATGGAGCTTATAACACTGAGGCATAATTTTGTACTTTAGTGTTTCTAAACATAGACCTGAGCAAAACTGCAAACTAAAGCTCTATTAGTTGAGTGTGTATGATTGCACTTTGCTTAAACTGAAGTACTACAGTTTTAATTTGTTTACGCATTTAGTATTAAAATGTTTTTGCTAATTTTGTATTGCTGAGGTTCTTAGTGATATAATCTGTATAGATGGAAGATTCTACCACACCTAGTATCCAATTTTTGGTTGTAAGCATCCTGATTGTTAACAAGACCTAACATCATATCCCTACTATCTAATTATCATTCAACAAATGGATGGTAGCTAAAAGATTTATCCAATTATACAGCCCCGAATTTCAATAACCAGACAGTTCTAAGTTCATGCTAACAAGTTTTGCATATTTTATTTAGATTATATTTAGATTATATAATTGAAAAGGTGGTCTCTTCAGCTTTTTAAAAAAAAAGGCACACATGCGTTTGTGTGAAGCATGTGTGTTATGATAAATGCAACATTTCTGCGCTGCAATAATTTTACAATTTGTTTGGTGCTGTCCGATTTATGCCATATTTCAATTGAATGACAGAAAGAATCTGACAATTTCCTTAAAAAGTTTAGTCAATTTTGTGAAGGTATTCTGTTCGAGAACATCAATGCTAGTTCCATAAAAATTTGCCCTTATGATCTTCAATGGTAATTTTTATGCGATTGTGAATTTGAAATGCAAGAATTGTTTAAACTTTTTCCAACTCTGCCTATGCAGATGTTCTGTAGTAGTCCTTGTATTTTATTGCACAGTGTGCAGAACATACAGACATACTTTTGCAAGCGGGTTGGATCGAATCTTGGTCAGTTAGTATTTGATTTCGCATTCAGTGCCGTGTTGTTAGTACTACCACGTAAAAAGAGGTCCTTGTATTTTTTTGTGCAGTACATATCATTGGCATTTGTTTAACTTTGAAGTTCAAGTGTGTTGACTGTTCTTACACAGCAAATGTACTGTAACATCAATTTTATTGCAAGCATAACATAAGTAAAATCGTTATGTGTCTACTGAAAAGTAAAATACAGTAGTATAGACAGTAATTTCCTTTTCATCAACTTCATTTGAATGGAAAAATATGTGAAATGCACTTGTGACTTTGAGACTATGCTCAAACATGTTTGATACTGGTGTAAGTGGCGTTAAAAAGACAATTGCTACTTTGTCGCTTTTTTAGAGATGATAACTTTATTTTGGACTTGTTTAATTTTCAGTCACAAATTTCTACTCATATTTGGACCAAATAACAAAAAAGTTGAGATTGAATCCAATGACGTAGGGGCATCAAAGTCAGAACTTCATGCTGCTGCAGTGAAAACTTTTGGTGTGGGTGGATCAGAATTGATTCTTCAACTCTATGATAGAGATTTCAGTGACTATGTTGACATTGAAGATGGTGAGTTGTTCTATGGGCCTGCCAAACTGAGAGTTGTTAAAGGACAAGAGCAACCTGCCACTTTTCCAGTTACAATTAATAATGCAGAAGACAGTATAAATGCAGAAATTAGTGACAGTGGGTAAGTTCATTTTGATATACCTTTTGTGTTTATGTAGAATAAACAACAATGATTGTTTTTGGTAACATCTTATTCAATTATTGTCAATATTTGTGCAATAAATTTACTTTCTTTCTGTAATATTTAGCTTTTACTGTCGACAATAGATTCTACATACTTTGTTAATTATGTATTTGTATTTGTTAATATCATCTCATAATTTACATGTATCTACAGTAGAAAAGGTACAGTTGAGACATATCCCTTTTGAAGTGACCGCTCCAAAGGTTACACATTCAGTTATTTTTGATGTGTAACAGCCTACTGTATGAAGGCAGTGAAGCACTATTTGAGCTGATTTAATTTTTTGGGCTGGGTGTGATGTGTGAGTGGAGGGCATGGGCAAACGTGAAAATGATCCATGAGACATTGCACATCTATATGCCATATAGGATTCAAACATGGCAGATGTTCAGATTTCCATTAACCTCACTTTTAACATCCTAAATAATGCAATGAAGCTTCCTATGACAGAAAATCTCTTCCCACACACTACTTGTTTCTACATTGACTCCCAATGCAATTACATTTGTATATCAATGAAAAATGGGGCAAAATGTAATTAAGATGTATGTAGTTGATATTGTCTGTATGTACACAAAGTTATCACATTTCCAAATAGAAGCATCTGTTTGGTCAAAAGTCCAATCGTTGAAAAGATGTGTATGGTAAGTAACACTTTTTAGCTGTTAGCCATCTCAACCTTACAGTATTACTGCTCTATCATTTCACAGATCCACAGTATCTCAACTTGACTATACAGCCGGCAGTGACTTCTTACGTGACAATTCTGACTTTTCGCTGTTAACGCCGAACTCGCCATCTCCACCACCAACACCAAATGCATATTCAACCCCAGTCTCAATCGAACAGCCTTCCACTTCTTCCAGTGCTGATGACCCACCATCCTTACCTGCTGCACCCTTAACTTCTTCCCTTGTGTCTCCCCATCCTACTTCACCTGTGTCATTTCATTCTGGATGGATAACTAAATTTCAGATCCCAGTACAACCTCCAACAATAGAATCTAAGCTCAAAAGTGGTGGATACACCATGAACGTAGCAGAGAGGAGCCTCTTTTTGGACAGCATTTATAAAGAGGTTACAGAAAAGTATGGTATCTAGTAAGTACACTGCATTCCTTTGTTCCCTTATGGTACCCTTCAAATTCATGACTATTTCTGCACACATTTATCTCCTACAGTAGTACAGTACATGTATATTTTTCACATGTTAAAAAATATGGGTAAATTTCCTGCTAATTAAAGCAAATTGGTTTTATACAAATACATGCCAAAGGTCCGATTGTTTGGTGTTAACCCTCTAATGCCCTCTGTAGCAAATATGCCTCCCAGATGTGCTTGTTGTTAAATGGTTAATCCTCAGAAATTGTCCAAACTCAGAAATATATGCAGCATGATCCCGATGTGCTGCCAGTGGAGTCAAGCAAGTCAGACTATACTCCGGAAAACAGGGACCTTCAAGGCTCAGCCCCCTGATTTACCCACTAGAGCCCTGTGTAGCAAACATGCAACAAATATACACCATCTCTAACTCTTCCTCCAAGGTGTGCTGTTGATATGCTGCTGGCTATTAAAGGACGAAACTACATTATATAACCTTCATTTGTAGGAGTATGCAATTTATCCGTATGTGAGCTTGATGCATGACTACAGTTTATATTTTTTTCATAGCTATCCGTCCAATGCACAGTACGATGAAATTATCACCAAATTGTTTGTGAAGTACCCTTCCATGAAGACTCCACAAGACAATATGCCAGTTGGTAATCTGAAGGTAATATTTCCATTTTTCTGACAAAGCAATATTAAAAGCCTTAGGCAGTGTTCAACAAATCTTGTTACTGATCTGGACAACCATAAGACAAGTTGTGTCAGGGCCAGCAACAATTTTGTCCAATGAAATAATGTTTTGCAGCTTAGTCTTAAATACAACAAGCATATCATTCATATCATATCATTGATATATGGCAGTCACAGTGCTTGCACGTAAGGCATACTGAATGAGATCATTTATACTCTCACTAGTCCTTGAAGTTGCAATTAATTTGGATTAAATGTAATTAAAGTAAAGAGTTTTGTTACTTCTGAACCTTATCTCTATAAACATTTCACATATAATATTTAAGAATGAAGGAATATTTTTTTCTATGATTTGGAAAGCATTCATTCAAAAATGTAGATTTTGGCATTGTTATCAATACATACTATTTTGTGGCTGGAAATACTGTATTATACCTGAGTATCCATATATCAATTTTTGGTTCCTTGCTTTAGCAAAAGGAACCTATGCAGTTAGGTTGGCGTGTGTCTGGGTGTGTGTATGTGTGTGTGTGCATCTGTGACACTTGCTTGGGTACGCTCTATCTCAATAAGGGAAAATTGGAGTAAGGCCAAACTTGGACTATAGATCTGTCATATGGAGAAGGTGTGCCCTATTGTTTTTGGTGCCCACAAAGGTCAGTTATGGTCCAAAAAACAAAAATATTAAAACTGCAATGACGCCCAGTGCCAATGTGCGACAATGTTGATATTTTGGGACAAGTTGTGAACTGGTTAGAGGAACATTTGGAAACTTAACATTCATGTGATCCAAGGTCACCAAAGGTCAATTAATGATAAAAAACTAGTATTTTTGCGATCACTTGAGAACGAATTGTCTGTTAGGGTTTGGGAGTTGCTTCAATGTAATCCAATTGTCAACCCGCATCTGGGTGACCCTTGACCTCAATTTGACCGCTGGTGACCTTTAAGTACCTTGTGATCATAAAAAGTACCTTGTGATCATAAATGTCAATTGGTTGAACCCTGTGTGACCTTGGTGTGCGAAGTTATACAAGGTCAAAGTAAATTTTCAGACATTTAATGCAATAACTCCCAGTGCCAAGGTGTGTCAGGGTTGATATTTTGGGACAAGTTGGAAATGGTATAGGGGTATATTTTCAAAATTGATGGTCATGTGATCCAAGGTCACCAAAGGTCAATTAATTTTAAGAAACTGCTATTTGGGCAAAGAAAAAATTGTTTGAATTTTTATAGTTTTGATGGTATATTCACGTGTCACCAATAAAAAATGTCCATTGGTTGACCCCCGGGTGACCTTTGTGTGTGAAGTTATGTATACAAGTTCACAGTTAATTTTTTGAAATACAATGCAATAAACTCCCAATGCCAAGGTGTGACATGGTTGATATTTTGGGACAAGTTGTGAATGGGTGGTGGAACAATTTCAGACTTAACAGTCATGTGATTTGAGGTCACCAATGTTATCATATCTGTTGACCAGCTTGTAGGTGACCCTATATTTCTTAGATTTTCGATGCCATATTCAGATCTCAAAAGTGCTTTCCGATCAAAAATCTGATCACAATTTGTGATCACAAAAGTGTTGGCTATAGTGTTGGTTACTTTATGGGTACATGTAGGACCACAATTACTTATTGAGTATATAGACTATTTGAGCCCAATCTTGCTTGATAATATTATGTGTATTGTCATAGACCCCTATGCAAGGAACCACAATGCCCTTGGGCTCTTGTTTTACTGTACTTTCTTTGGCTGTCATATTAAAAAAAAAAGGGAAAACAAATTTTCCTCTCTCACTCATGAGATTTTTCAATCTAAGAATTTTACAGGAAACAATTTTTTTTTTTGCATGGCCGAGGGTAATGTGTATTGAGTGTGTGAAATATTGTGTTTAACAAAACTGTTTGGATTGAAGTAGAAAAATAACTACTCTTTAAATTAATGTCAACATGTACAAAACTTATCAGAAGCAGAATGATATACTGCAGTGAAGTTTGAACTTAACTCACAACATAAACTGCAGAGTTGATTAGGTTGCTTGAAACATTTCTTAATCCTCTTAGTTTTTGAATCTATATAAGTTTTACTGTTCAACAGTGCGTAAGCTAAGAGATATTTTACTGTTAGTTTGTACATTGTCCGTGTAACCTTTATTTTTTTCTATCCTAATCCTCACAATATTCCTTTTACAATTCTTTCTTCCAGATGCTGTGGAAGCATAGGCTGCAATATAAGTTTCAGAACTTCAGAAAGCGGGTGGCATTTGAAATTGCGGCTGTGCAAAAAAAGAAATTAAAAGTAGCAAGGAAACCAAAGTCCGCACCAGAATCACCAGCAGCACCACCTCAATGGGGTATGAAAAACTATCTCCCGAACCGCTCTGAAACAGAAGACGATGCATCCATTGATGGACACATTTGTTGGCTTCAGGATGAAAAACGTAAAAGGCAGCCAGACTTTCGAGGAGTAAGTCAGTCAATGGCACTGACGTTGGCTGACAGAAGGACGTGGATTATTTCTTCCCCCCAGACTCCATCCCTCGCAGATATCAAGAGCAAGTACCCATGGTTATTTGATGACATCCAAGTGAGTATATCTTGTTTAGTTAGTTTAGTAAGGATAAATGTCAATTTGTGTTTCAAAGAAATTTCCTGAAAGTGCTAACATGACATCACAGATGTTGCCAATCTACCTTGTGGTTTTCCTAAATGAAAAGTCCTAAAAAGTTTGTAAATTTTAAACAGAATAAGATATTGACACAGTTTCTTTTTAAATGTTCCCTGTCTTAAATTTAAATTTATGAAAATAAATGGGAATATTCCTTTTATTAAGAGGTCTTAATCATGCCAATTAACACATCCATTTTTTGATGCATATGCACTGTGTTATATTCATTTGCATAAGTAGCCAACTAGTGAGTGAAAAGTGTTATGTGGGAACATTGTCACACACTATCTAAATGGGAGCCTGGGTCTTAGACCGTGCGGAAAGATAGCTTTCTTACAAAAAAAATTGTCTGTTAAGTGTGTTGGTTCTAACTTGCCAATAGATTTCTGGCCCTGTCTAAATAATGCAGTACTTCACTTAAAATATTTCCAAAAAATATCTTTTGTTAAAATTGAGTGTATTATTTGATATGCAAATTAATGGAAATGGTTGGGATTGTTTGCCAAGTATTGGGACAAATATTGGAAACTGCAGGAATGTAGGGTAAACCATTTCTTGTTAGTGTTACTTAAAAAAACAACCAACTCCGCAAAAGATGGAAAAAATTGGTGTTATCTGTGTTATTTTTCGAGTGCCAGTGGGTGTTTACATTTCCTGCACAGCAACATGTTATAATCAAGAAGGCCATCATTTCCAACCATTGCATCAACATTCATTGCTTCAGTCCACTCAACTGAAATGGGTACCAGAGGGGTTAGCTATATTTTGTTCATGTATCAATACCAATTGGGGGGAACATTTAGGAAGTGTTGCAATTTTAGTATGTTGCTGTATCTTAAAATCAACCATTTTCTTTTAGCTTTTGACAGAGATGAATCGCATACAGGATGGAGAGGTTACTTTTTTTAATTCGCTCCGTGCTGGCCTGGGAAGATATGCGTCTGGACTCATCAAGGCCTGCAAAGGAAAGAGAGCACCACATGCTTTTTTCATGGAGGCTACCACTGAAATGGAAGGATATCGTGAAGAGCAGAAGATAAAAGGTATTGTAAATAAACAATAAATTCTTCCTTTAACAGTTACATGACACTTTGCTCTGTTCATTTCTCCCTTTGCTGCAGTGACCTGTCTGTAAGGCCTGTTTTGGTGTTGATGTCCATGTCCATGTTTGCGGTGATGATATATTAACATTAAGGGAACAAGATCAACAATGCTTAATTAAATTTGGATGGCTTGGTTATATATATAAAAAAAAAGGAAAAACATTTCATAGTTCTCTTGTACAGTTGAAGTCTAACAGTGAATTAAAAAAAAAACAGTATCTGAAAATATTCAGGGTAAAATAGAGCTGTAGCAGATTAGTGTTCATCTGAAACGTTTGTAACTGCACTAAATAAATATATATAAAGACAATGGGCACTCGGTAGAGCGCATACCTCCGCCTATGGTCACAAATGCTTGTTAATGAGATTCCTGAAGAGACAAAGGAGATCCACAGAACAAAGGGTTCTACGCCTCAAAGTAATTAGCACAGTAGAATTAAAAGGGTAAATAGAGGAAGAGACAATTGGGTAGTTTCATTTTTGTTATTTGCAGTTTCAGAAAGTAAGTGCCCTTTTGAAACAGCTGCCCCCCCTCCTGCCTTCTCGGAAAGCTCCCGGCGCCCCCTGGATGACAATGGGCCTAGTAATCGTTGACTGATTGTATGGAATACTTGGTTACTAAACGCAGTGTAACACGCTGAATTTCTCATTTTTTCTTGAGTGTAAACATTTAGTAACTCTACTAAATGTTCACAGCTCTACAAAATGAATTACAAAATCTCTTCCAAAACAAAGTGATAATCAGGTTTGTGGCATTGTTATGATATTTGGTGTTGGTATAACTGGTTATTCTGTTATAATTGATAGATTTAACATATGATTTTTTAAAGCCAGGTTTCAACAATCACTTTTCTTTTCCAATCACTTTTCTCTTTTACTATTGCAGACACATCAAACAAAGCTGCTTTCCTGGCAATCCCTGGTCTCCTGCAAGAGGATATTTCTCTAATTCTGGTTCCAGCATGCTCAGAGGCAAGAAATTTTTCAGTTTCTTTTGCAAGTGTGTGCTTCTTAATACCACCCCTTATTTCTTTGGTTACTATTAGTTAACCAATTTGATGTATATTAAACTTGCACAGCTTCACCTTTTTGTAAAATTATATGACTTTTAAAACTGGATGAGGGAAAAGCGTAAAGAATCAAACTGTGAAGAAGAAAAAGCAAGGAACTGATTATCCTGATAAGTAGCAATAAAAGGTTCACTTACTGTCTCGGAGCTTCTTTAAGAGTTCTTTTTGCAGTAGTTGACAAACAGCTCAAATATATGAGTCATGAGCAAACATTTTAAGAGACATATCTGCATTTAAAATGTGTAGTACCTACAAGTGCACTTTACCAGATAATTTTATCTATCAATGGTTTAGGTATAGCTTAGGTTTTGCCATCAGAGTGCCTATTATTTCAATTACCAATTACTCCGAACACGGACGCATCCACTTGTAAAGAATACTTACAGTGATTACATGTTACATAACACATATTGAAAATCAAAAATTATTAAATGAATTTAGGTACTATGGCACCAATGCAATCATTCATCAGATCATGGTGGAAAATAAAATTAATACAAAAAATAAAATCACAAAATGTCCATCCATAATGTACATATGTAGACAGAATCAACTAAAATTTCCTGTTTTTCTTTTAAAGTTACCCTTTTGCCATCAGTCCTTTGATTAAAGCAATTCTTGTACATGACACCAAAATGTCAAATTGAACAGTGCTGCATAATAGGAGGCTTTGTTTTTCAGGGGGTTGAGCCCCCTTCTAAAATAGAATAAATACGCAAAATAATTGATGATATCAATAGCTGGGCCCCCTTTGTTGGAATTTAGAGTCTCCCCGTACTCTTGGTTTACTTTTACTACTGAGTTGATCTGTTAAGTGATGACAACATAAAGTTTTTTTTTAAATGTACCCATTTGGCATGTTTTCAAAGATAAAATATTCAACAGTCTCTCTCCTCCCAAATTTCAAGTCTTTAACATGTTTACTTACATGTGATTGTTTTGCTCTAAATTTGCAGACTAGTAATCCAGTATACATCAAGATGGATGGAGACACTCCTGGGATAACCACATCCTTTAAGTTGATGGCAGACGGTATGGTGATCAACTCTACTGACAATGTTATGAAGGCCATCGCATGCTGGATTTCCTCTTTTTATGTT
Organism: Apostichopus japonicus; assembly: GCF_037975245.1. Taxonomy (NCBI): domain Eukaryota; kingdom Metazoa; phylum Echinodermata; class Holothuroidea; order Aspidochirotida; family Stichopodidae; genus Apostichopus; species Apostichopus japonicus. Next base: position 31,227,660 of record NC_092569.1, on the reverse strand, counting down.
TTCAACTTTTTTTACCCTTCCTCCATCTCCAAAAGTCTGTGTTTCATACAGAGGGTAACCCTTAATATTTATGATGGAGTGCCAGTACCTAGATCTATCATTTCTTTAACAAATAAACTGGCCAACTTTTCCCAACAATGTAAGTGACTTCAATATACCTGTGCATGTCCTTACACCCTAGCACAACCTTCCTGATGTGACATCTTAAGTGAAGATTCCAATAAGAGTGTTTTGCTTTTTCTACTATCAAAGGGGTAGTTCTATTTCTGGTTGCCATTAGCCAGTGGTGGAAAAAAAGTTAGTAATTTCTTGGGTAACATGTTCACAATTCCATAAAAAAAATTCCTTGCAAATGTCACAAGAAAGGTCTGAGAAAATTGACAAAATGAAAATTGTTGGTGGAACTGGTCATTCTCTATTGTAATGTTAACATACCTAACTTTACTTTACGAAGCTGATACGGTCCTTTTCATATCAGCTGTCAGATACTCAATTTAATATTCCATATATCCTTCAAAACATAATTTTCAATCGATTAGGTTTAGGATAAGAGTTTGTTTGCATCAGTTTATGTTCAGTTGGCAGTCAGTCAAGTTATGAACAGGAGCATAGCCAGGGTGGAGGGGGGGGGGTGCCATACTCCCCAACTGTGTTTGTTGGCAAGTTTGACATATGTCGGCAAATGGATAAGGGAATGGATAATGGTAAAAAGGAAAATGGATGGTCCTGCCCCTTATTTTTGCCATCTTTCATTAAATTGTTGGGACTCTGTCTGGAAATCCCCCCCCCCCAAAACTCTTTTGTTACACCCTTGTTGATAAGTGATAATATTATGGAAACATAGGCAACTTCAGTTTCCTTTTTTCAGTTTCCGAGGTTGTGATTACGTAGCCAGCTATGGGCTTGCTTCCAAAATTTAATCCTTGCATCAAAGTTCCTAATAGTTTTGAAACAAACATTTTTTTCCACCCTCACATTTTTCTATTTATTAGTAGCATTGTTGAGAACTTGTTTATTATGTTAACTTTTTTTTTATATTTGTTAGACAGACATTCTTTTTTTTCCTTATGTAGATATTTGAACCAAGATATTCGAAGCAAGTCCTTTCTTACATTCTTTGTCATAGTCATTGATGCTGTCGGTGCTGCCTTGCCAAACATAAGTGTTTCTTAAGCCAAATACATTATAAGTCATTCATTTTATTATTTTTTTATTTATTGAAGTGAAGATATTTAAACCAAGGTATTCCTACCAATTCTTTCAAATGTTAATACACATATTGTTTACTCCTTATATTCATTGTCATATACATACATACATACATACATACATACATACATACATACATACATACAAACATGCTAAACACAGCCTTGCCAAACATAAGTATTTCTTAAGTCAAATAAAGTAATTAAAGTTAGTGATTAATGCTGCCTTGCCTGCCTTACTACTGTATCGTTTTCAACCTCTATGAACGCCAGCTTTTGTAGAAATCAAAAGTTGTATCAGAAATAAACATTGCCAACGTACACATTGTTTGTGTTTTTTCTACTATCTTTTCTCTCAGTGGTTCTAGTCAGTGAAACTAGTCGGGTTTAATTCTTTCAGTGACTCTAGTCAGTGCAACTTGTCAATCGATACAGACTAAGAAAGGTTAGTCGGGAGAGGCACCATCCTGACTAATGTAAAACCTGCTATAAACTAGTCGGTGGCTTATATAAATTAGTCGGTAAACACCGACTAATGTCACCAACTAATGTAAATGACTACTATACATTTACCGACTAAGATATTGTTGATCGACTAAGCTGACGGACTAAGATGACCGACTAAGAAATCCAACCGACAAAGGAATAAATTAGTCGGTAGCAACTGACTAGAGCTATGTTGGTCGGTAGAGGCACCAAATGGACTAACGTTAGGTTAGTCGGTAGACCAATTTAAGTTTTCAGTGAATGAATTAGCTGATGAATCTAAATTTCTGGGTATATTTGTAGCATTTTACCAGAGCCATTTTCAATACCCCTTATCCTTCACTCATTAGTGCACGAGAGAAAGTTTATAACAACGTGTCATCGTTGCCGATGTGTGCTAATTGCTTAGCGTGACCAAAGGGAAATTTCCGCTTGGTCGAGGTCTGGCAGAGGTCAATACTGCCCATTTAATGGTTGCCTTTCATATCCACCTCCTCGATTTGCATACTTATGTAATCGATGTGCAATTACGTAATCGATTTATACTTGCGTATTTTGTGCGGTGCACATGCTTCATTCCTCTCCTGGTTCAGAGAGGCGTCGCATGTGTTCTTATAGCACTGGTTCTTAGTATAAAGCCGCCGTTAACCCCAGAAAGCCGCCTTTATTCCCTGTAAACCCCTGTACACCGCAGTTTGTCGTGCTGTTGGTTTTGCCCGGTAACGATTGTAAGTTAATTATCAAGAATGTAATTGTCGCCAATCTTTCTCTATGTCTTGTTTCATGTTGCCAAATGTTTTTTGTCATTTGTTATACTTCTTTCATTTGTGCGTTGTTTTATAAGGAGAAATATGATGCATTATTATGTTATTATTGATTTGTTCAATTCATGAGTTTATTTCACCAATGTTTGTATATTGATGTTTGGATATCTTTACTTTCTAGTTTTCACCGTGGTCCTGTTCAAACCACGCGTGTGAATAAATAGGCTAAAACATACAACCACCTTGTTCAGCTTCATTGAGCGTAGTCTCGGTGACATGATGTATATATATATATATATATATATATATATATATATATATATATATATATATATATATATATATATATATATATATATATATATATATATATATATATATATATATATATATATATTGAAAAATTGCAGTCAATCAATAAATCAATTTATTGCTAATATACGTGCTGATATAGATACAGTGCGATGTTGAGTGGCGGTGAAAAGGAGGGGCGGGGGTAGGGTAGAAAACAAATATGTTTTTTCTTTTTCAACAAGGGGCACATTTTAAGTAAAATATACTTTTGTAAGTTTTCACTGTTCAATTACAAAATGGTAAAGAAGTAAGCCTTCCTTTATTACCAAAAACTGGAGCGCGCAATTCTCATTCACGAGAAAAGACACTTTTGTGTGTGCGGAATGGGGAGTAGTGGGAAGGGAGGGGGTGGGCGGAGGAGGAGGTACGTTGCCATGTATCCTCTGGTTCGGCCGCCCCTGGTGAGGTTAAACAGGGAAAGAAGATAATTACAACAATCTGGAGTGGATAAGGACTATCTCGTGGTAATTAACTACTCCAATTTACAGAAGGTGTAAAAACGCGTGGAATCGTTTTTCTCTGACAAAGTGGTTATTATTTTCCCACCACGATGTACTTCTTGGAGCCTGCAAAGTTTTATTTTGCATAAATGTTACCTAGATTTTGAGTTGGTGGGTTTTGTGTTGCATTAAAGTTACCTAGATTTTGATTTGGGGGTTTCTTAAGGCTACAACTGTTCAGAATTATTTTAAATATAATGAGTTAGATTGTCTGCTTGTCCGGCATATCCCTTTCATTAGTGCTAAACGCATACACACATTTACTTATATAGAGATGAGCTTATGCTACACATATATTTGATGGTATGGAAAAATAAGTTAAGTGCCAACAGAGGAATTGCTAGGTAGAAAGCATGACCGAACTCTACTTCAGATATATTATTACGATATTTTGATCGATGGTCAAAAATTTATGGTTACATTTTAATGTAAACGGTAGTGGCTAAGCACAAAAGTTTGCGTCAACACACTTAATTGAGTATTACTTGGCGAGATCGACCCATTAAATGACTTGTTAGTCACATTATCTGTTCATAATTACGTTAGAATTTATACACTGTCTTTATTTCTTAGACTATAGAGGCTCAAACTTGTTATTGTGATTTCAGAACGACAGTTTTTGTTTTTGTTTTTTTAAGAGCTACGCTGAAATAGCGAGAAACTTTGACCATACATGGCTATGGATCTTCCAAACCCGACCATTTGTATCGTATGTGGGTTGTAATGGTACATTGTTTCAGTGTAAATGTCCCAGTATGAGTTTACACCAGCCTAAGCTGCTTAATTGACCGATCTGTTGTAAATAAATATCAGCCCTCTATATATCTGTCAATGTCGGGAATGGATAGTTACATTATAAAAACCACTGCAGTATGAAGTAAAGGGGGATAGTCGTATGAGAGATAACTGTAGTTAAAGAAAAAACTGAATAGGATATAAACATACATGGACTGTATATTCACTACTATATCACTCCTGCTCACAGCTCCGTAGATACAAAGGTTAATAATGCCACCAATGCTTGCAAGTAGTGTGAATGTGATTAAGAATGCTTTGGACAAGCACTTTAAGCATTGTAATCGGGTCCGAGTGTTTGTGTCTTCAGTTTTTCCGGGTCTTTGATGTGGACTTGAGTGTCCCTCCTGATCCTTTTTTTCTACTAAACTTAACCAAATAAATACACGTGATACGAGTAAACCACAATGCTTCAAGCGTTTGCGCATTGGAATTGATTAAAATATACCTGCCATGAACCACAGACACCCCTCCCTATCGATGTGTTAAATACACGTTGAATATAATTAATATTACTTCATGATAAAAAAAAATTCCATATCGTTGGGAGAGCATGTGCTATTTAAACTAGTACACGTCTATGGCTATAAACTAAATATCGTATACTCTCCTGTAAAGTGTATTATCACCGATGACACGTTTGGTTAACTTTACTATCGATTTATAAGCATGTCGTTATATTTGCATATATGCACACTGAGTGCTTCTGTATCCCTTCTTCGTTAAAGTTTGGTATTAAGAACATGCGGGTTGTGCAAAGTACCGAGTGGAAACTACAATAACACGCAGTTACCAAGTTGAAAGTTCATTCGTTGATTTTTAAAATATTTATATAAATACATGCCTCTTTTTTACACAACCCTCTGACTAAGATATCGAAAATTACTATTTTACGAAACCAGAATAATTCAGACAGTGCACAAGAAATGATAGAGATGTCTTTAAGATAACGAAAGCATTCTTTCCAAAGCTTTTTTTTTTTTTGCTAACGAAAGATAACATCATTGAATACCGCCTTGGAATAACTCATTGAATCAAACTTTTAATACAACAGTGAGCATTTGTCTGTTTTTTACCTGTTTTTACTTATTCCTCATGTACCTTCATAACAGTAACTACAAAAGTGGCGTATGCAACCCTTGAAAGCAACAATAGTAAGATCTTTATTTACTTATAGTTGGCTGACTATATACTAGACAATTAACATGTATATTCATTTTTATGCCTATCTTTCGTGGAAGTAGTTATGTCGTGTGATAGTAATGGAACTTATGGAACGCCGATACTGCAGAGAAACTTAAATAAATTTAACATACTGTCAGTAATTAAGCTTGTACAATCTTGTGCTGTGTACAAGGGTTGGGCATGAGACAAGCAGTATAAACCCATAGAATATATTAACAATTTATTTTAGAACGTTATTACCAATTTGTTATATACATAGTTACAAATTCGTTTCTCATATTTATTTTGATTCATTGAAAAACACATTGTAAACTTTCATTTGAGAAAAAAAAATGGTAGGACGTGTTAGATATGTCGACATTCATAAGCTACTCTTTAAGAAAAACATAAACCAAGAAACCAAAACAACTTCGCCGAAACGGGAGAAAATGTATGAAGTGCACAAAAGAAATGTTTATAACAATCTAGATAATGTAAACTTATTGAATTATGATTAAGTTAATATTGACGGATCTTGCTAAAATATTGCTGGATAAACGTTTCAATAAAAGCTCTTCAATTCCATTACTTCATATCGTATGCGATGAAAAGTTTCCCCTCCGATACATATACCATCCGGAAGTAATAGAGGGCGCTCTTACAATTCAACACGAGCGCAAACCACGAACCCAAACTGCCAGTCAGTCATTATGGAGACCATTTTTTTTTTAAATTTTCATTTCTTCTCTTTTTTGATATTGAAATGCACTTTACCAAGTGGAATCTTTAGTAAATATCACAGTTTCCTCTAGTAACCCCCCTCCCTCCGTTTAACGATGTTGTTTCCTCTCATAAATAACTTTCCATGGCAGGGGGAAGGTAGGCGTTGGAGTACCAGGATGGTCCAGCATGTAATTATAGACGTATCATTAAGAAATAAATAATAAAATAAATGATAGTTTAATTGTAAGGTTCAGATTAAAAAAGAACGGATAACATTAAATACAAAAACGTTGCTTCCAGTTAATTTTGGCATTTGTATCACTAAGAGGGACATATTAATGTATCACGTGAGTTATAACTTTTTGTACTGTATGGCGTTTAGGCAATGAACACTTTTTCAAGGTAATTGAGCTCTTTTTCGAATACTGTGAACATCTCTTATTTTCTTTTTCGTATCGAAGTCTAAGATTAAATGTAAATTTACAATAAACAGGAAGCAAGTTAAAACATATGAGTCCACACGCCCTCATTCCTAATTCGGAAGCTCGGAAGGAAATTTTGAAAGTTCTTGATTGTATTTCGACTGACGCATTGGGTAAATGTCTAGTGATGTCATACATGGATAATATCGCAAATGGTCGTATCCGGTCGGTATATTCTACTATTAAGAGAGGGGTGTATTGCAAATGTGTACAATCTAAACAGTTGTTGTTTCGTCGTTCTCAAATTATTAAACGATACTTCACATGCCGACCTTTAACCATTGTTAAACTCGAAGCGAACCTATTATCTAATGGTATAGTCCAAAATAATATACACCGGAAAGGAGTGGAACTTGATTCAACTACTCCTCAATTGAAATTACTGTTCATTGATGATATAATCATCCCTTCATAAAAAAGATTCGAATTTTCCACCACAAGGCTACCATCACTTCAGCAAAAGAATAAAAAAATAAAATAAAATAAGTGGCTGGTGTTTAACCCAACTATGATATCACAGATGTTTGCGCCCTCAAGTAGGGTGATAAGTCTAAGCCCTGTAATTATAGGCCCGTTAGTCTCACTAGTGTTGTTTGTAAGTCTATTGTTAAAAAGTCTATGGTCTGTCACTTTAGCAGTCAGTCTTTGTTCAGAGAGTCTCAACACGGCTTTTGTCAAAAAAAGGTCTTGTCTCACTAATATCCTTGAGTTATGAAAGATGTAACAAGCTCAGTAAATAGGCAGAAGTCTGTAGATGTTGTGTTCCTGGATATCCAGAAGGCTTTGATAAAGTGCCCCACCAGCGTCTTCTACTTAGGTTGAAGAGTATAGGTGTCAATGGCAATTTACTGTCTTGGATCGAGAATTGGCTTGGTAATAGGAAACAGGGGGTGGTAATTAAAGGCTGTGCTTCTTCTTGGCAGGATGTTACTAGTGGGGTTGCACAAGGGTCTGTTTTGGGTCCCTTGTTGTTTGTTGCCTATATAAATGACATTGACGGAGATATTTTTTGCACAGCTAAGAAGTTTGCTGATGACACCAAATTGTATTCTGAGGTCTCTTCCAAAAGCGATTCTGAGAAGTTTCAAACGGATTTGGATAAGGTTTTTTCCTGGTCTCAGGGATGGCACATGCCTTTTAATATTGACAAATGCGAGGTAATACACATAGGTAGTAGTAACCAAAAGTATACCTACAATATTAATGGTGTGGAGTTACAGGAGTTCTTTGTTGAAAGAGACCTAGGTTTCTACATTGACTCATCTCTGCAACCTTTTAAACATTGTCTTGAAGCTGCTAAAAGAGGTAATAGGGTTTTAGGTATGATCAACAGAAACTTCAGTTTTCTGAAAGAGGACATAGTAGTTAGGCTTTATAAGCAATTGGTGCAAGCTTGGAACCCATATTTTGCTAAGGTTAAGGAAGTACTTGTAAAGGTCCAGAGGAGGGCTACTAGGATGATTAGTTCCTTAAAGAGTGTTCCTTAGTATAGGCGGTTACAGCTGTTGAATCTCACCACACTGGAGCTTAGGAGGTTACGTGGGGACTCGATTCAGGTTTTCAAGATTGTGTATGGTTTTGAAAATTGATCCTTTACCGACTTATTCATGTTTGCTAATAGTAGTTGTACCAGAGGTCATCGTCTTAAACTCCAAAAGTCACAAAGTAGGATTAATATTCGGCATAACTTTTTAATAGGGTTGTGAATGAGTGGAACGGTTTGCCTGAGAAAGTTGTACTTGCAAGTAGTGTCAATGAGTTTTAAGAATGCTTTGGACAAGCACTTTAAGCATTGTAATCGGGTCTGAGTGTTTGTGTCATCAGTTTTTTCCTCTCCTATAGGGTCCTTGATGGGGACTTGGGTGTCCCTCCTCATCCTTTTTTCTACTAATCTAAACTTAACTAAACTAAACTAAACTTTACAAAATAAAGTGAATATTAAAACAACAATATCTTAAATCTCATTAACGGAACAAGATGTGAGGCCGAGAGCTGGAACAATGTGCTTCGTTTCACAAACACTACATTGTTTGATTTGATTTGATTTATTTGTTTTTCACGTGTAAATTTACAGTGCGAAGGAAGTCTTCCAAAAAGCATACAACAGCTTAACAAAGTAGAAGACTCCCTGTATAAAGAAAAGAAGAAAAGTATTTACATATCAATACAAAATAGAATAATTCGACAATCAATGAATACTATATGATGATAATATTTACAATAATAATTTGTTATCGTGCCAATGAATGGATGACTTATTAATAACTGGATATTACGTCTTTACTTAGATGCTTTTTGAATATTTTACTGGATACTTTGGTTTTGAAACTCTCTGTTATGCAATTCCATGTCTTTATTGCACGATTTCTAAGACGGAGCCTCCCAATTGATGTTTTATAAGGAAAGTAATGTGCATTATCAGCATTCCGTGTGTTGTGCCCTGGTAGAAATTCCAGTACAACCCAGTTAAAAAATCAACGAGGTTCTACTAGGGCCTACTATGTTTAACTGGTTTTTTAACTGTGTTTAACTGGGTCTTACTGGGTTCCAACTGGGCTATGCTGTACATGAGCTAGGTTCAACTGGGTTTACACGATGTTCAACTGGGTTTGTTCAGGCCCAACTGAGTTTGAACTATGTTTGAACTGATCCAGTTGGGTTTCAACTAGGTTTCACTGGGTTTTGCCCTAGCCCAATTGGGTTTGAACTATGTTGACTGGTGAACTTGCCCTGTTGGGTTGAACTAGGTTTCAACTGGTTTTGCCCCGGCCCAACTGGGTTTGGACTATTGGGTGGTGAACTGACCCAGCTGGGGTTTAACTAGGTTTCACTGGTTTGCACAAACCCAACTGGGTTTGAGATATGTTTACTATTGAACTTGCCCTGTTGGGGTTGAACTATAGGTTTCACACTGGCCCAACTGGGTTTGGACTATGTTTACTGCTTTTATTTTAGGCGTAATTATCATGAATATTTTAGTGTAAGTTCGTAAGCAGTTACCGTATAGTAATATATTTAAAATGCTAAATTAGACAACTTATGAGGGGTCTAAAATAAATCTTTGTCATATTTATCACAGTTATGATTAAACGATTACATTTTTGTACCGCAATGATTAAAAATATGAAATATTTATTATATAATAAATTTGAAAAAAAATATGTTATAATTTGTTCGTCGATTTGAACAATTGGTAGGCAAAATGCCTTCCTAGTGCAAAATAGTATGATCCGACCAAATTTGAACTTTGACATTTTTACCTTGTGTTAGCGCAAAATTTATAAATTTCGAATCCGCAAACAACATACGCCAACAGAAGCTTCGCAGAATAATCGCATTTGTCACCGATTTTGCCAACAATTTTAAATTATTACCGCGGCTAAGTTCCCTCCTTTGTGATCTTGCAGTATCTTTATATTATTGACACATACTTGTAATATTATAATTGATTGTAAACGTGCTCTTCATCATAAATATTTGAATTCAACAGAAACTTTATAGGCCTATATAGGCTAGTGACTTAGGACTATAGTATAGGCTAGGCCTAACAAACCGGTTCCCTACTAGGTATACCACATGGTACAATTACTAACGTTAGACATAACCTAACGTTATAGTTGCCTAGCTTATAGTGGCCTAACCTAGTTATACTCAAGTTAACACCTATATTTAGCCGCATGATTTAAGGAAAGTTATTGTCAACTAGCAAACATACAATAGCAATTTTCAAAATTTACGCAATTGCCTTGATTCTTGTTTCAAACATGAAGTGTCCTATTGGCATAATAACATACTTTGCAAAAGTCATTAGCCTAGTGAAGTGTACAGCATACACTTATATGCTACAAATGTGAGGATGCCCTACACTGAACATTATGAGCATATGATCAAACTATCAATCTAATATCAAGTGAGGCTTCATTTGTACAGTGTAAGATGGTCAGCTCTTACATCAAGTTTTGTTCTGTACCATAGTTTTACTTGTTTATTAGTGCGCTGTGCAGTGCTCACTGTACAGAGGCTATACATTTGTATGTTGTCTTCTGGCAGCAAAGAGGTTGATTAACAACTTTCTGTCTTCTGGGTTGCTAGGCAGCTATCTTGCTCTTCCTGGAAATTAACCATCACAGGAAATGGGGTCTGTGCCTATATATTTTAGGAACAAAGGAGTTTTGTGAGGGTACAGGGTCTAGGGATTTGGCAATTGGCTATGAGTATCTGAGCAAGGCAGTTTTAAAAGAAGAGAAAGATAGTTCAATGGCTGGATAGTTTGTTTTAAACCTTAATTTACATAGTTCAAGTTACTGTACATAGACCTTATTATTTTATGGAAGTTGTGATATTCAACTGCCAGTCTGAGACACTATTTATATAGGATACTATTAACTATAAAGGATATTGTTTTACAATAAAAGATATATTCCAGGACACCATCACTTATAAAGGACATTATTTTATTACAAAGGATATTGACAATATTTTAGTGAAAGGATACCCTGGAACACTATTCATATAAATTAAAGGATACTTTTTTGCTGGGATCGGACATTCATAATACCATTTATTGGGTTCAACTATACTGATGTCGTAGAATATCTGATGTCGTGGAAGGTCTGAGGTCGTGAAATACATAATGTCACCAGCAGGCCAACTCACCAGAACAGACTTTTTAATTAAGTGTATTTCTTTTTATTTTGGGTGCGCACCTCACGACTGTAAGTTGTTTCATTTAATTTTTTGACTGGGCCCAGATCAGCTGTACATTGTTTGTTATTCATAATTATAATTTCTTTTGATCCAATCCAGTTGACTTCTTCATTTTTATATGTATCTTGCTCTGTGTTAGGTCATAACACCAAACCCAGAGTTCTCTGATCGAGAACAAACATTTATTTTCAGTGGCTAACACCCTTAATACTTACAGTATAGATCTACTGTTAAAAAATGAACACTTCTTACAGTGTGGTGTTATATAAGTGTAGAGAACATCAGTTGAGAATCCCAGTTCAAACTATTTAAAAATATAAGAAGTAAAAAAAATAGTTCACCCAGTTTAACCCAGCAAAATATAGTTGACCCAGTTGAATCCCAGTAAAACATAGTTGACCCAGTAAAACATAGTTGACCCAGTAAAACATAGTTTGACCCAGTAAAACATAGTTGAACCAGTTGGACCCAGTAAAACATAGTTGAACCAGTTGAACCCAGTAAAACATAGTTGATCCAGTTGGACCCAGTAAAATATTGTTGAACCAGTTGGACCCAGTAAAACACAGTTGAACCAGTTAGACCCTGTAAAACATAGTTGAACCAGTTGGGAACCCCAGTTCACCCGGTTCGACCTAGTTCAAATTTGGGCCAATTTCCGTATAGAAAATTCCAATTGAACCTAGTTCAAAAGTTCAACTGGAATTTCCACCAGGATGGTGATGTATTATATATTGTGGTGATGTGGTGTTGTGGTGATGTATTATATATTTGATTTGAATATGTGACTTCGCTCTCACTTTAATACTAACACGAAAGTGTCTGGACGAAGTATGTAATAGCTTCAGGTAATAAATCCCTGATTAAACTTCATTTGGTAGAAGTTTTTGACGTCTAGATTTAACGAAACAGCTACATATACTATACTGACCAAGATGCATTTATTGAAGCGGTCAATAGTACAATTATCCAGAACAATTGTGAATAACTCTAACTCTACTTAAAGTAAGGTGATGAACTCCTGCTGAAAACAGCTTAGCTTCGTCATGGAAACTAAAGTACTGAAATCTTAATCGCCATCTCTATTTTTATAAAGTAATGCCTAAACTGTACGTAACCTGTCTTTTAATTCTACATGAAGTTGCGAATAATGAAGAGTACGGGATTTGTCTGAAATGGGGGCATCTGAAAAAAAAAATCATTGATCAACACAACAGTAACAATTAGGATAGGTCGCTGTGACCACCTAAGACCGCTCATCCCTAACTACTAATATTTCATTGAGGAAGAGCAGAAACCCAGGGTCAGTTTGGATACTAATATCACATACGGAAATTATTTAAATTACACGTTGTGACAGATAGACCGTAATCCGGAGGTTTAGATATGCGAATCTGTTATAAGGGCACTTACCTTGAGTCGGGATAGCAGTCAGTCCCAATATATTCGTCGTTTTCCGGCCTCCATAATTTTCCATTATAAAAACTCCTGGTGCAGCACGCGTAGACAGTAGTTAAAACAACAACATTATCCATGAACTTGTTATCCCGTGTAGAATATAAGGTACCGTGCGTATTCGATATAGAAATATACACACTAATCATATGTATTTACTGAAGGCACGTGCATACGTCCTATGACTATAGCTTGTTGGAGGCTAATACTAAATCCGTAATATAATACTACCATGGATGTCTACGCTAACGTGTCCCTGAAGTCACAATTAGAACACAGTTCTCGACATTTTGTAAGTGAGCATGTCAACAACTTCCCGTGAACCGGATGACTATAGAAGAGTTTGCAGTATCTAAGGATAATATTGACCTTACGCTTGTTAAGGCAAATTTATTGTACGTCGTCGAGTTTAGGCCTAAGCAAAGAGTTAAACAGGAGTGTCAATACGTTGACTTCGCGTCTGTTTAATTTCTCCTTCGTTCCGGTTTGGTTAATCGTTTGATATTAGATTTAACTTCTTGATGTTACTTATAACTTTTATTTACTTCATAATCAGAAGGCAAAAGAGACGCAGTGAACAATTCTGGATGTTGTTTTTCTTGCGTTAATCGTTCCCACAAACACTACACTATAATGTCAACTACCGTAAAGTTTGCAAATTACAAGAACAACAGACTTAAATGGCGGAAAGGTATGTTGTGATTTAGTAAAGGAGCCAGCGTAACTTGACGATAATTCGATTGACAGTGTTAACGTAACACAGTATTACAATTTTCTTCGAAAGGATAACATTCAGGAGACATAAAGGCACAAACTTAATTTTGATATGACCGTAAGAATCACTGCTATTTATCCATGTTGTACTTCTGGACCATTTTTACTTGAGGAATGACCATTTGAGGCTCATTAATTACAGCGGCTGGACTACTTATTCTAACAAACAAATAATTAAGTTTGATATGACCGTAAGAATCACTGCTATTTATCCATGTTATACTTCTGGACCATTTTTACTTGAGGAATGACCATTTGAGGCTCATTAATTACAGCGGCTGGACTACTTATTCTAACACACAAACTATTAGGTCAGTTCCTCAGATACAACACGAAACTCAAGAGCAAACCATGAAACTTCAAATAACATTTTACTTCAACCTTCAAACATTTTACTTCAAACTTGAAACTTCAAATAACATAACGGCGGAGTGAATAGCCTAGTGGTTAACGCCGGCGTCTCCAAGTCATGAGATCCCCGGTTCGATTCCCGCCGACAGCAATGTGTGTCGTCTGGCAATCGTGTTGTTCAATAACAACTTCCCGACATGGACGTTAAATGGATGTGTGCCGAGAGATTGGCTTCGGTCAGCTTGCGAGTCTATAAGCCTCCATGGCTTCTTTCGCGAGTTCCTGCTTGCGGAAAGATCACATATACATACATACATACATTTTTACAATTCGTTTCATGTTGCTGTCCAGCACAAGTGGTATTGAAAGTTATCCAAGAATGCTCTCTCGTTTATATAAAGTTAAAGGAAAATGATTTGGTTCGGAAACATTCAGTCCTGTAATTAGCGGGAATAGTCATCATTTATGTAGCAATGGATCATTCGGAGATTTAGTACATATTAATATTGAATATAGTAAAAACCGGAATAGCTATTGAAGTATCAATATCACTCAAATTCTTCTTTTTGCGTGGACTGTTACAATACGCAGCATATGGAACGATTGTTAAACAACAGCACAACAGGCGCTATGGTTCCTTGCTAAGTGGAATATTAATGTGTTGTATGTCATCATTCAATGGCAAAATATTTATGCCCACATGTACCAGCTATCAACGAAAAACTGTATTCCAAGTTTAGATGCAACCTGATTTAAGGTTGTGGAGTTATTGCAAGTTTAAAATTTGGCACCTCCCCAAAAAATTGGGCCCTGATAAAATGTTACGCCTAAATGGTCCCAAAAATATTTGGCTCAAAGTGGCTCAAAATATAGTTTCCCCCAAAAAAACTGAACCCTCCAAAATGTGGGCCAAAATGGTCCCACAAGTAATCGGGCCCAATGAATGTGACCCAAAATGCATTTGACGTGAAAATAAAATTTGGGCCCATCCGGCCTAAAACGGGCCCGGAGATTTTGCCTGGCCAAAATGTACCAGCTACATTAACCAACAACTGTAAACTCAGTTTGGCTACAATTGGACTTACGGTTGCTGAGTTATTGCAATGTAAAGAAAATGTGGGCCTTAATGGTCCCAAAAATATTGGGGCCCACAAAGTCGGACCCAAAGAATGTGTCCCAAAAGGCATTAAATGTGGAAATTTAAAATTTGGGCCTTAATGTTCCATCTACATTAACCATCAACAATATCCCAAGTTTGTTAACAGTCCGACTTACGGTTGCGGAGTTATTGCAATGTAAAGATTTTTACGGTTGACCCCATTACCTCATTAATATTCAAAAGGTCAGTGCCAACAAATATGAAGCACAACTTCTTACTATAGTACATCTACATAGAAAGTATGACAAATATCCATCACTCCGTTTTTGAGATATCACCGACCCACGCAACTGTCAGAGAAGCGCGCACACCGACACCCGCACACCCGCAAAAACATGGCTGAGTATCCTTTGCTACCAGCAAGTAACCAACCAGATCAGCAACGCTGAGAAATTTGTTTTGAATGACAATATTTTTGAGCGGTTTATCCATTTGTTTGTGCAAAAAAAGTAAGACAAAGCAGACACATCGGGTTTCATTTCCTTCCTCCCATCTCCTGTTTTGCTTGGAAACACTGTCACGAACATATTGTATGCAATATGTCGTTGTACTAATTACTAGGGATAAACTATGCCCCATTGCAAAAACAAAGAACCAACAGTATATGCACTTCGCGGCGACGTAGCCAGGAATTTGAAGGGGGGGAGCACTTTTTGCGATTGATATGGAATTTCAAAGTTGTAGGCACGACTCTCTGAGCGGAGCGCCACCATCAGTTGACGCGGAGCGTACAAGAAAATTTTTGGTTTTACAAACCCCCAGATGGCCGGAAACGGCCCTTCCCGAATGTTCATTCTGGTTCCCTGGCCTTTTGCTAACTTGAGACACCTCATTCAATATCACTTTTAAACCCCAAAAAGCTAACGAGTTAAAATAGTACGTAATTCAATACTACATAATGCATTAAAATTAGCAAGGTACATGTACAGAGTAGTCTTACTTTTCAACTTCTGATGCTTGTAGATACAAAGATAGTCCAGAAATGTATGATACAACTGTATCTAGTAAATGTTTAAGTTAGCCTAATAAGAGAAGGCGAGAGCTATCCGACGATTGCCATCTGATGCAAATTTCTCAAGTATTTTCTCCACTGAAATATTATCTGCGTAAACGGGTTAAAAACAAAAACATGTTAAAAAACTGACAAGATCGGATCCTAGTCTTTTTCGGCGGGTAGAGTTCTGAATGAGACGGCACGCGATAGAAATGACAGCATAGATGACAGAAGAATAGGTCACCTAATTTAGCGATATTCTTGCTACGTTCATTTCAATAGTTTTTTCCTGTATATAGACTCTTAAACTCGTCCAGCAAGCTTATCGATTTGAATTATGGGTGTTTTAAAAAAAAAGGATAAATTGGCCCCCAAAAAATGTAGGCTACGCCCCTGATCATATGATATCATTATCAGCAGATTTTGTTTCCTGTTTAAATTCTTTTACATGTTCTTTTTACATAATATATCAGAAAGACAAACGTAGTACTCTTTTACAAGTTTCCAGTATGATGATTCTTGTTTATTGTTCAATGTCTGGACTTTAATACATTTGACGAACTTAACTGATGGACAATATAAACTTTCATATTTTGTAATATAGCCAGATATGCAGTGGCCTAAAAACAAATATCGTTATCGCAGTGTAGTTTCGCAGCATGCGCATCGCTATAGATCATCTGAAATAATTCAGCTGAACTATTTTTTTTTTTTTAGAAAATGTTTACGTTTGGTTTGCTGCCGTGGGAACGAATAAGGTCTCACGCCTAGCCTTCTCCTCGACCACTCGTCTCTCCTCTGCATTCTTGACTTGTTTTAAAGCCCCTGGATCCTTTCTTGCTACAAAATTAAAATAACATTTTAATTAAAAGAGAGGTTTGTAATCTGATATCAGTGTACATTTTCAAATGTCAAAACAAGCTCTTTGGATTCAATATCTAATATAAATAACAAAGATTTTTTTTTATTGTCTACAGTCAGTACGGATGTAATTTTTACAGATATTAAAAATTCAGTGAAAGCCCAACAAAACAGCTGACATGTTTATTCAATCAGATGTGAGGATACTCGATTCCGCAAACAGGGTGTGACGTAGACATCATAAAACAAGGAAGTATTGTTCATATAGCATACCACTGACAAACTTCGACTGTTCCAAACTGTGTTAATTAGATATTTGTACATACATATTGATAGTGTAGAATAGATCATACCGTACATTTCACGGTATATAATATGTATTGTACTAGTTCATGCATGTTATAAAGTGTTGGTTAGTAGTATCACTTCCTGTCCTTTCGACACTGCTTTAATTTTGCCTTCCAACCAAAAGCAAAGTAACTTAGCTAACATAATCACTCATAAAGGGTTCTTAAACATATGGATGATATCAACCAGAACAAGTAAATCAGCATTCCTACTCTTTTAATCGGTTTGGTAGAATTGACATCACAACTACGCACAATTACAAAACCTTTGATCATAAACCACACTGAACGTAATAAAATTCAAAAGTAGCACGATACTCGTTTTAAAAACCAAATACATTAAGAGTTATTAAATTGCAATATCACTGCTGTCCTTGGAACTAGAGACACGATAGTCAATTAGTATACAATAGGTTTTATGCTATATTTATCGGAACAAGGACAATTCAACATTATGCAACTGAAGCTTACTGTATATATAGAGTGAAAGTTCAAGATGCAAATAGCTACAAATAATATTAAGTTAGATTGCGCATGACCACTAGCCTAATTAACACAGAGGCCAATGTACAGCATTTTCTCGTATGAGCTGTACCTGTAATCCAAACCATATTTCAAATAAAATGATGGATTTAATGGACATCCATACCACTACTGCTGTCATTTCAGTAGGGAGTTGATCACCCCTAAAGAGAGACTCTGTGCCATTTGTCATCTTGCACTTCATCGAATATATTTCCGCGTGACATTTCTACAGACCCGAAATTATGGAAACGCTTTTCAAAGTTTCTTTGACTGTTTTGACGATTTGCAACTCGTTTGGAACAGAAAGGGTAAGTCTTTCTATTATTTAATTTTTTTAAATATTTTACCACTGTTTCGAAAATAATATAAGTTGTGTTGCTGAGGTAACTCTGTTTATATTAAATGATGTGACAAACTGAAGTAAAAACTTTTCCATTAAATAGGAAAACATCGATAAAAAATACCTGATGAAGTTCAGTTTTAAAGGCCTTCAATTTAAAATACTTAGAATTTTTAACCTTGCGAAAGAACAACAATGTTTCGACATATAACAACACGTCTTTAATTGAACCACACATACTGAAAAAAAAAACTAAATTAGATCAATTGGTTTTTCTATGCCTAAATAAAGTATTCTCTCATATTTGCTCACATGTAAAATACTAAGAAGAAAACCTCATTCATATATACATCTTAAACGAATTTTGTTACACACCAACTAATAAAAGTCAATCAGGTTGCGTGATATGGCCAGGAAAAAGTAATCTCTTTTCAAACTATGAGTATATCGCTCTCCACATATCCTTTACAGCACATCAGTGAACAAGGTTACCCTCTAATAGACAAGCCCACCTTTCTGAGGTACATATCAACACGTTACAAAACTCCTTCATTTCATCAATTATTGAACTTAATTAACAAGTAGATTAATCAAGTTTATAAATTCATGTTCCATAATTTTGGCTACAAGTACAATAACCAACACTTTGAAATTCAATCATTTCAGCGATAACTACAAGCTAAACTATAAAATCCAGTTATTTCTAGGTTCATAAGTGAAAATGTATGTTCTTGTTAAATATCCAGACATGGGATTCCCTATCGATACAGAGCGACAGTCGCTACTTTTTGTATGGTTATGTGTTTCGAATGTTTTTTTGTTAATAATACAACGAATAACTTGATTCCCATTTGTTTAAAGGCAAATTTCTTTGTCAGCTCTGTTATTTGATATGATTTCCAAACAGGCTCGTTAGTGCTTGTATTCGTCGAAGTTATCATTATGAATCCATCAAAGCAACATCTGCGTTGACTAATCTAACAACAAAATATTTCTATGTCATAATCCAATCAGAAAGATGCTTCAATTTACTTCAAATACAAATAGTCAACAGTTGGGTAACTACTGTAAACAAAACTATAATCATAAGGTATATCCTTTAAATAAGATATATACTTCAAAGAGTGGTAGGTCCGATTCAATTTCATCAAATTGGAAACAATGCTCAGTTTTAAACTTGAAAATATTTCTGCAAACTATCATCCAAATGCGAAATTTGCAGCTTTAAATTTTCTCAGGGAGCACCTAAATGTTTACTTCCTTCACATGCTCATCGATATCACTTTAAAATATATCATTATTTATGTAGCAATGTTGGAAAAACAGTCTGCAACAAGGCATTAAGATATTTTGAAATGCATTTTGAAAAAACGTAAATATAAAGATCACTAATTTGGAAATGTACATTTTCAAGGAAACAAGGTTTAATAACATTAATTTAAATTACAACTAACAAGTAATTATAATAACGATACTCGGCTTAGTTAACTTGATAACAACAATTGTTTTAACCGCAATTTTTATAGATCATGGATATAAGAGCAGAGGAAATGTAAGACATTTTCATTTATTTTATTTAAAATGATAAAGTTGTAAAGAACGTCTCCTATCGCATGCCTTTCTAAGTGACAGTTCAATACGATTGATATCATAAGTAGAGATCAAAGTTATTTCCTCTATGAAAATGTCAAAACGAGAAGTATAGTAACACTTAACTAGAGGTAACTCCTCTATACTCAGACTTAATGTCCTATAACTATACCAAGATAAGGGGAAACTTGAAAGAAAGTAAATGAGATTTTAGTAGTGAATGGAGTTAGTTGAGATATTTTGAAATATACTTACCTAAAAATAAAAAGTACAAAAAATGTGCACATCCCATAATATGCTAATATTTCTATCAAGTAATTAATGCAAGAAACAACAAAATAAAGTTATGTTTAACTCACTTTCATGAACATTGCACTTTTTGAAATTTCTGTTTTAATTCTCGTGAGTTAGAATGAAACACCTATAAAGTATTGTTTGTCGAATGTGTGAGACTTTTTTAACTGTTTAAAAATGATACTGTTTTTTTACGTACATGATCTTTGAATTGTATAAACTAGAAGATTTAAAAGATTGAAAGTCGCTTTCCAATGCTATAGACGTTAATTATACGTATAAGTTGTTTTATAAGATCTTATAAATTGCCATTTTGGTAACATCTGAATTACCTCTTCGAGTGATTCGAATAATGTAAAATAATCATTAGTTTTGTAATTGATTGATGTAATGACCGATGTGAAGTCTGAGGGAAAATAATAGTTATTTTCATAAAATAATACTTAAAATAAAATCGTAGTAAGATGTTTCTTTAGTCTTTGAGTCCAGACAACTAGTCACACAAAGAATTGTTCCAAAATACTTAAATGCCTCATCAAATAAATCAATTTCACTGAAGAATTATATGTTCTCATGCATTAAATCAGTTTGTTACATTGTAGTTTTCAATATAAGCTATATTCTGGAAGAAAAGCAAAAGGCAAATCCTCTATTTTATCCTATCATTAATAAATAATAAAAATAAAAGTCATATAATTAGCGGAATAACTTAGTGCAGATGCAGAGAACATTTCTAACACTTTAAAAATAACCTGATGCTCATTCTGGTTGCTTGCCTTTAAATAATTATGCTTTTCAATTTTCATTACAATGGTTAGTTGATTAGGAATACCTTAATGCATGTTTTATTGTTTTGTTTTTATTTTTTTTGTATTTTATTACTTTAAATTCGGATAAATCTATAGAAGCAAAAACACAAAAAACAAAAAACAAAACACATAGTATAAATAAAAATATTTTCAACAATATGTATATTAAATTTTTATTGAAAATCTTACTTTTGACATGATCCACTTCACCAACATTTTAATGACAATCCAATGTGATGATTTTGTCTATATCTGGATTATTACAGGTTAGGTCATTGCGTAAAGAAATTAAATATTTTATGTGTGTGTATATATATATATATATATATATATATATATATATATATATATATATATATATATATATATATATATATATATATATATATATATATATATATATATGTATATATATATATATATATATAAATACAATTGTAAAAAAAAAAATGTATCAGATGATACGTAAAATCTGGAAATACTTCAAAGAAAGACAGTTTTTCTCTAATTTATTTGTAAATTATCTAATCACAAGTACCGTAATTTACATTGATTTTCACATAAGATACTCCATAAAGTCGTGACGATCATGTAAAGTTCCTTGTATTTGACAAACTAGGTAACGTTTAATGGTCTCAATTTGAATACCGGAATTAAATATAAAACCTTCGCGAAGATATTCTCATGAATGGCCAGATTTCCTATAATGGGACCACTGAAAATGTACTCTAACTATAGCATGTATGTGGTGGGAGTAGTCACCGATCCCCACCCACACTCTCCCTATTCACTGTTCTCCATCCCTCCCTCCCACCGACTTGCACCTTCCTTTCATGATACCATGTGGCTGGTCGATGTAGTACAAAACTTAACGTTTCGTTTGTCGTTTTAAAGTAACAGATAACATAATTCAGTGTAGAAAAGGAAAGTCTCCCTATATTTAAGAAAACCCATACATGATAAACGTTTACAAATTAAACAATATCAAATCTGTTACACTGTATTTAAATGTTTCTTTTCTAACACGTTGCAAAAACTAGAAAGCATTGTCATAACTCTACTCCATGTATGGTTTTAATTCGCTTGAAAAACTTTCGGTTTACTGATATGTTTAAAGATATCTAATTAAATTCCTCCATTTGATATTTTGTGGCTATCGTTCGAACGAGTAATGTATACAAGAAAAATACGACTTGTGTCACTCAACCTACGGTGACAATAAACTACAATGGTTTATACAAATAGAACAGTAACGTCTCATACAGTGTAAGTCATTGCTTCCTTAAAGCATTATCGACGATACAAAACTTTGGCTACATCCCAAAACAATCGCCTTTGACCGCGTTATTATCTTTGTAGAAATGATACCATGTTGTGTATTTTACCTTGTTGGCAACAGCAAATTACATTGTGTAATTATTTCGATTCTATTGATTTTATTTTCATGATTTAAGGTAAAGGTGGTTTGATATCCTTGTATCAAAGGATCATATTCTTCTGTAAACCGTAGAACGTTTTAAGGCTATATTGACAAGATGACCAGTGTGCAGACAAAAAATCAAGAATTTGATAAAGACGAATAAATCAGAGAATTCTTAACATTTCAGGGAACAACTAAAGCGCGTTGTCTTGTTTATACAGAGATTTGGAAATTCTATACAATATGTTTTTTCTTGACAGATAACATCGTAATGTCATGAAATTTGAACTGCCATATACTCGTCTGTTCAGACATGTCAGTATTCAGAATATACCAAACAAGATAAAAAATGTAATTGTTTAAGGTGCTATCGACCATTCTTACTGTAAAAAATTTAAAGCCGACTACCTGTAAAATTCTTACTACTTATGTTTCTATGGATTTATAATCATTGAAGGACTTGTCTGAAAGAAAAAAAAACACATTTTAAATTTCTTTTGAAAGTTCCCCCTTCCCTTTTGCACTTTTTCTGGTGAAATTCTATATTTCTTGCAATTGTCATCATTGTCATGTTATAGAAAATAAAGTTTATAAGTTAAATTATCTATTTCCCTCTATATCACGTAGCTTTCTAGAATTAACGTTCAACAAGGATATCTTAAATTTTCTATTTTATAACGGACTGGTGTATTGTATTATAGGTTTACTTTTAATGCTGTGGATTTTTAAAGAAATTGACAAAACCATTAAGACAAAAATTCTCTTCAACTTATTGGTTGCTGTGTTCTCACTACGTCACACCTTATAGCTTAAAATTAAATACTGATCCTTACAATCCCGCTTCATGCTTCATGCTTCTAATCAGTAAGATATAAAAGTCTATGGCTAAAAGCTTACCTTACAAGTAAATACAACCTTTCACTTAGAGTTCATTTTGCTCATGTTTGCCTTTGTTCTTTTACGTTAGCTTATATATCATGTGCCAGAGTAGCTGTAAAACCGGGACAATTTCAATAATCTAACTCTTCCCGGAAGAAAGTTGTAATACAAAGTTTAACTCTTTAAGTGTTTATTGATATTTGCAATATCGGCGGCATATCAGTATCGGTAAAAGTTAGCCTCATTGAAGATAACGGCAAACTAACATTTAACTTTTTTTCCCCACAAAAAGCCAGTTTCGATTAATAGCAAGTGGCCAATATGCCGAACAGCTGGTCAAACAAGGATGACGCAAGTTCTGCAAAATATTAACCGATCTAAACAGACCAGTCATGGACAATTACCGTTAAAAACTCATCAGTCTTTGTCGCGCATTAAAGAAAATGTCACCAGTCTGGCTGATGTATTATACAATTTTATATTCAGGATAGTAACTTAACGTATGTGAATATATGTTTATACCTACAATAGTAGCCTATCAGTCCTCCGCTGAGAATATATGTTTTTACACATGGAAACCCCTCTTCTAAATCATTCCGAAAATTGTGTACATTGCAGAAGCTGCAAATAGTATCATGGATGCCGTTTGTGAAAACATCAATGACTGATGAAAAGATTGTATTTTGAAAATCAAGTTTGCGTATCACATTTTGTTGCCGATTGGTTTACGAAATATTTCAAACACGAAGCACTTGCTAATTTTGGCTAAACTTAGTTGTTAGTATAGCCGGCTGATGGAAGTAAATAAGTGTCTACAGAAATTAGACAATGTGTAAAAGTAAGCTGGCCTGAGGATTCGATCCTAGCATGATCTTCTTCAAAGGCTAAATGACAAGTAACAGTAACAGAAGCGACAAAAACGCACACGAAATGAGACAATCAAAGAATATGTTTTCGTTTTCGTTCTGATAAACGCATGAACTTACCTTATAAGTAAAATGACCCCTTTCAAATCTTAGAGTTTCGTTGTGCACGGTAAGTATCAAGACACGGTAATCTTAGAACAGCTAGGACGATTTAAATGATCCCTAAGTGCTATTAAGGACTGATAAACACAAATGCGTTACAACATTTGTCTGTAATCTTCTTACGTCAAAATATAACTTGAACAAAGAACATCTGTCTGCATTAAGCAACAAAGCTGTCTAAGGAAGCAGTCAGCTATTGCCTTTGTTCTTTACGTGAACTTACGTATCATGTACCAGGATAGCTGTTACACCGGAAAAATGCCATTAATCTAAAGCTTCCAGGAAGAGAGTTGTATCCTGTAAGTGATCATTGACCTGTAAATCAGCTATAGAATGTAGACAAAGATAAAACATCAATACAAGTGGTGATCTGGAGAATTTACCAAAGTTTATATCGACTTAACTTGTTTTAACCTCACATGTTTTGAACCAGTTTGCGAATTGTTCTTTCTTTCCCTCGAACTGTTTTTTATAAGACATTAGCTTTAGATTTAATCTGATCCTGCTTAATGTTGACTGCATCAATCTGTATGTCTTGTAATGTATTCATTAAAATTATTTTATTACACAGGGAATCGTCGGTGCCGACAGAAGATCTTCAGGTAGGTGTAGTTGCTATGTTATATGATTTACCTTATGATAAGAAGTAACCTCAGTAAGCTGTATCACTTATGTATTATAAATGTTAACACCTCAGTTGACCAACTTGAATGGCTGGAAATGTTGGTTCTTTAGTGGTCGCTCTAAACGTTTTTTTTTTTTTCAATCATGTCACCATTTCCGAACATCTATTATGAAATTGATTTCCTCTGAGTCGTATATTTTTGATCTTTACATGTCCAACGTGCTACATCGATATGTTTTCATGTACGTTTAATGTAATTTGACTGTTTTCATTAGTCTTTAACTACTGATAACTACGAAAACATTTGATTCAAATGGTCTTTGAATTTTATGTTAACGTAATTGTTTCAAAACAGTTACATCTGAGAATCCAACCACGATTACCTTATTAAATTTAATATTAGTCGCGATATCTTCCTCTATACGGTAGTTGAGTAATAATTGGCATAAAGGCTAATCTATTATTTTAACTCTCATAGTAACAAAGCCATGTTTATTACAATTGGCTCAGAATGTTATTTTCGTTAACTGAAATGAATTTTCAATCGCGATAAAATGTTTACTTTGTTTTACCTTTCATCCAGGTTTTACATACTTTGTTTTTCAACAACCTGAGTATCCGAGAGATTGCAGAGAAGTATCGAATGCATGTTCTTCTACCCACAATACATCTGGAGTGTACCTTATTAAACCAGATGGCTACCCGGAACCGTTTGAGGCTTACTGTTATAATGATCTTGATACTGGTGGATGGACGGTATGCCATAGTTGATAACTTGATGTCCCCTGTTCAACTTTAACCAGTTTTGAACAAATTTACTTCAATTTTTTTTTTCAACTTGAATCTTTTTATCGAAGCAAAATTTGAATCAATTATTTTTATACATTTTGAAATTAAGTCCAGTGTAGTTCACCTTCCAAGAAAAAATGTAAACCTTTAGCCTACACTACAAATTGAAGTTATATATATATATATAAGTTCTAATTTCTGTTAGAAATGTTAGCAACAAATCACATTGCGGTCGGGAACGAATAATTAATATTTATAACGTCCTAGTTAACGCTTAACTTCTTTGGTATTCGTCGTAGGTATTACAGCGCCGAAGATCAGATTCCGTCAATTTCAATAGAAGTTGGAAAGATTTCAGAAATGGCTTTGGCTTTCTAGGGAGTGAGTTTTGGATTGGAAATGAGAAAATTGCCTTCTTAACAAATCAAAAGCGGTACCAACTGCGAATGGATTTTGAGAACGTTGCTGGAGATACTTACTATGTAACATACGACGAGTTTCGTATCTCAGATGAATCGGGGGATTATCATATATCTAGTTTAGGTACATTCGAAATATCAGATGGTAAGTGTCTTTACATTCTTATTAAGCATAAAGCCAAAATAACTCGTATTTGTTTATTAAATGTCGAAAGTAAACGTGCATAAACTGAAAGGTTTATTCTGATATCGAATTAATCTTTCGGAAGTAAAATTGACATGTCAAAATTGTTCTTAGCTTGAATAAACTGCTGCAATACATATAGTACGAGTATACATAGAGTATACCAGCGAGTACAACGGTGCTACAATACATAAATTAGCGGTTACAACATGATATGATATATATGATATGTTGAAATATTAATTTTTCATTATTATCTATACTAGATTTCGAAATGGCCTCCATTAGCTGAATTGTAATTACGCACTTTCTACATTACTGCTTCGTACTCAACACTAAACTTGGTTCTGAACAAGGAACCGTATCTAACATGTGTACAACAGAATGTTCACACTTTAACAGGTCCGTCTCCCAGTTTGATCAAAACAACCAACGTTGTAATTAACAATCATTGTTGTCAAAAAGTAGTATAGTAACTCCGCGGAAACTCGGAAACAGGAGTAAGCTATGACTATATGGTTTTAGACCAGTTGTGCAACAAATTATGGAGTATTATCTCGTAATGTTGAATAAATATTAACATAAAGTTGAATAAGGAACAGCCACTACCTGATTTAAATTGTTCTGTATATATTCGAACTGTTTCTGATTGTGTGTTTTTTCCTTTAACCTTCAGATAAGAATGACATGAGAGCGCAGAATGACAAACCTGTTCTTTCTCACGTCATATTCTTCGTTTCTCTATCAGGTTCATATTATTTACATTTTATTCTTTCCTGTACTCTAGGAATAATCCATGAATGGTGTCCGGCTAATGAGATATTTAGCAATGAGACCTGTGAGAGGACTTGCGATGACCCTGACACATGCATCTCGCCTACATCTCGCACAGAAACAGAGCAATGCGTTTGTGTCGGTGATTATCTGAGACATCAAGAACAATGCATCCCTCTGAACCAATGCAACTGTTTCGTTGCTGACAAAGGAGGTGTATTAAGGGTCAGTACGGCTCTTTCGGGTCATTTTAAATGCTTTCCTCTTCATTAATTGTTTGATAGCTATCTTTTTTTTATGGCGAATCCGTGGGCCTGCTTCATTCGAATTGACTTTAAAGACCGCATTAACATTTCCTAAAGGTTCATACCCTTACCTAGATCAATCGAAAGGAAGTTTACATTGACCACCCACCGTTGAAACCCTGTACCTTTCACTGTGACAACCGCAAATCCATCATGATTATTTTTACCCGCTGAATATCTTAAATTAGGAAGGCGAATTTTACGTCAATTCAAGATGTACACGTAGATCAACCTGTAGGAACAACCAGATTATAGAGGCGAGTTAACAGTGTAGGGATCACGCAACCTGTGATGAGAGGAACGGTGTCTCTAAATGTTACTGCAATCAAAACTACGAAGGGGACGGAGTGACGTCCACCCACAACTGCTTCGTTGATGCCAAAAGAAGTGTATGAAGGGTCATTGTAGTTCTTTCAGGCCATTTTAAATGCTTTGCTCATAATTCTTTGTCCATATAATTTGATACAAGCCTTTTACTATTTAAACGTGTCAAGTATCGCATTACTTTTAAAGATAACCGTGTGGCGAGAGCATCGCGGTGATCCATTGATTCCATTTCATTCGAACAGGCCAGGCAAAACTGTCAGTCAAAGGATGAATTATATTTAGTCGGATTCATAGTATTCCTTTCTACGGGTGTGCATTCCCTTATAAACCTTAAACAAAATTATTAGATACATCTTACCAAAATCGTGCGTTTCAAACGTATTGTAACTTGAGTTTTCAGTTTCAACAAACTTTTTAAGGAAGGCAACATTTGACAGCTACTTTAAAAAAAAATATGGCAAATACCTAGGCCCCCAACATCAGAGTTGGCTGCAAAGACCTCATTAAACTATCTTAAAATGTGATACCCTTTGCAAGAAAAGGAAATTTGCATTGGCCAGCCATTCTTGCAATTATGTACATTTAACTGTTACAACCGCAAATCCATAACTGCACAACTGCTTTGTTGCTGCCAAAGGAAGCGTATTAAGGGTTAGTACGATTCTTGTAGGGTATTTTATATGCTTTGCATATAATTAATTTAGATCTAGCCAAATCGCATATCATGGCAACGCATTATTTGATACACTGAGAACGATGAGCGTTACCAAATTTATTTAAAACGCTCAAGACCATATCCAGGTTAATCCAGTGCGTCATCAAAAGTCGTTAAAAATATAACAAATTAACATGTATTTTACTATCTTTGGTATATGTCATTTAACATTTATCTTCCAGGGAGGTGAATCATACATTAGTTCTGACTGTTCCTCACGAATAACTTGCAACAGGAACGTACTTAGACGTGAGGGGTACAGTTGTAGTGCAGATGCAACCTGCGAGGCGCGGAATGATATCCGTAGATGTTACTGTAACGAATGGTTTGGAGGTGATGGTCTTACATGTACCCGCATTGGACCGAGAGATTGTTATGATCTTTACACAGCGGGTAGAAGAAATAACGGAAAATATACCATTTATCCCGCTGGAAGCTCCGAGTTTGAAGTTTATTGTGACATTTCTAGTGGTGGATGGACAGTAAGTTTTAGCCATTGACAAGCAATATCTTTCCCATGTTAAACTTGTGTTTTCTTATATGACAGGACTTCGTTAACTAACATGTGAAGTAAATTATTCAATTATTTAATTAAATTGATCCATCTTCCTTTCGTTTAAAATAAATCGGATTATTTACCTTCACCAATTAATTTCTCTTACTTATTGCAGTACAATGAGATATTCCATACATACGTACTTGCCATCTAAAACTAATTGATTTTTTTTTTGGTAGATCTTGCAACGACGTACAAGTAGTTCCGTCAGCTTTAATCGATACTGGTCTGATTACAAATACGGGTTTGGAATCCCAACAGGAGATCATTGGATTGGCAACGATAAAATATACAAATTGACAAACCAAAAATCCTACCAACTTCGAATAGAAAAGAGAAGCAGGGGAGGATCAACATACTACAGCCATTATTCATCATTTAGAAT
This sequence comes from Apostichopus japonicus, assembly GCF_037975245.1. NCBI lineage: Eukaryota > Metazoa > Echinodermata > Holothuroidea > Aspidochirotida > Stichopodidae > Apostichopus > Apostichopus japonicus. The sequence goes on along the minus strand of NC_092569.1, from coordinate 31,198,572 downwards.
CAGTAGCGAGGGAGACAGATACCGACTGTCATTGGGTGGCCACTATGGAAATGCTGGTATGTATTGTGCTAAATGTCAATCATACTTACGCAGACTCGTAGTTATTGTGTAATCTTATTGTAACATAACTACCTGTAGTCGTAATCATACTCTAGTATTTGTACTCGTACATATACTCAGGTATTGTTATAAATCAAGTGTAGAGACTAATGTAGAAATATATACATTACCTCGTGCTTAGAGTCTCGAACTCAAAGTTCATTGAATATTTGCTTTACACTTTAGCACGTGTATGCATAATGATAGATTGTAACATTCATACTCTATAATAGCAACCAAGTTCATATATAGCTCTGCGTCTAATTTCTCGTGTTTTCATTCAGACTTTGTCGATCTTAGAAGCATAAAGAAGCATAAAGCATAACTAGCCTAGAAACCTTAGAACTGCTGCAAAATACAGCTAACTTTATAATTAAAAGAAATGATAAAATTAATTTTATTAAATATAAATTTAACGTTTCCAAAAGAGAAGAAATTGAAGGTTCATTTGACCATACAATGTTCTTCCATGGAATTGGTTAAGATGCTAATAGTATTACCAAAAAAAAATAACATCAACAAAAGTATGAAAGAATTTGAACATTATGTTGAGAGAACAGTCTAGACGAAGTGTATGTGTTTCTTTCCCAAAGAGCATTACCTGCCTTAGTTCTTATCTTTATGAATGTATAATCAGATAATAGGTAAAACTCATTATTTTGTAAGTATCAAATGGAAGTAAAAACGTCAGATGAAAGATAAGACGTTTCACGAGAGGAGACGATGAAACGATGAAAATTCACTTCTTATCCGAAAACCCTTTCATGTTGAAGAAAGTCAAATCTTTTACTTTTAAATTGGCCAAAAATGAGCTCTTAAAAGAATGCTGCTTTCACTCGTATCTTGAAATCGCTTCACTACATAATATTTGTCGCAGCTTTGAGGTATGAACTATTACTTATAATAGTGATCAAAAGACATATATTTTGATAGAAAACGATGATATGAACCAAGGTTCCAAAACGTGTTGTCAGAAGTGAAACCTCCCCGGTGATAACTGGAACTTTGATTACTATCTTCAAATTTTGTAAAATCTCAAAAGAAAGAACTCTTATATTAAAGCTCAAAATATTACATACGCCTAAACATTAACTAACACAGCAACATACGCACTGACAACCGATAATGATAGCAAACGAACTGAAAGTTATTTAATAAGATATAGTGTATACATGAATAAAAAGTTCACATATAGCAAGAATATACATTTCCAAATTATTCGCTAATTTCCTTCCAGGTTACAATGCTATGGGAGCAAATTCAGGACATCGATTTAGTACGCTCGATCAAGACAACGATGGATCGAGTACCTTCGACTGTGCAGAAAAACATCGAGGTGGCTGGTGGTATACAGACGATAGTAGCACGGGCTCTACCAGCAACTGCTACTCATTCAGCGACCGCGTAGCTACAGGTGGCTACGATTACTCTGACTGTTATTGTTATTATTATCATTATGATGATGATTATTATAATTATTATTGTTATTATGATTATGATTATCATCATTATAAATGTAATGATTGCTGTAGTGGTTATTATACTTATAGATGCTGCCGAAACAAAAATCCGGTTTATGAGACAAATTTCTATTCCTGCGGGTACTCCAATCTGAATGGTGATTACTCGTCCAACGATTACCGCGGTATCTTCTGGAAGAATCTTCACGGTTCTGATTGCGGAATAACAACAACAACAATGAAAATACAGCCAAGTCAATGATCAAAGTAGTGGATTTGAAGTCTTCAAGGTCACAAGAACAGGAAACGGTTGGCAATATAATAACATATATTAAATAAGGAAGTACATATCGAAGCTATACTGAAAGTTTGCGTATTTGAAAGGTCGAAGTGAAGGAAAGAGACACTAATAAGCCTTCTAAGGTAATACTATATTTTGGGGCAAAATACAAAACAACGGTGAACCATTTTACCAGTGGGACAGCCAGCACAACGAATTCGATGGCGTTTGACACTTTTTCAATAGTTTTCGATAATTGCATTGGATTCCAAACTTGTCTTTTAAAATGTTATCAGTTATAATGGCACTGAGAATACAATGAAATTATGCAATGAAATATATTAAAAAAATACATCAGTATGCTGACTAGTCATGTTCCATTCCAAATGTTGCGATTATATTGAATAAAAGTTAGTGGCAATGTAATGACATCGCTTAACTAGCAACGACATCGTATTTGTTTCGACGTACTTTCTTGGATGTTTATGTAGTACGTTTGAGAGATCAGTTCTACTTCCAGAATAAAGCGCAATGGTTTATGCACAGACAACACAACCAACCGAAATTACCATAATATGTCCCCTTCTTATTCCTGAATCAATATCCTAACATTGACACAATTAGATGATACATTTGCTTTCGATAATGAAAGAAGCGTTTACATGCACGCGAAGTTGATCATATATAACCAGGATTCTGGAAGACTCCTTTAATTAGATATTTGCCAAAGGTACGTATTCAATCATATTCACTAACTTACCATTAATCTGCATAGCTTTCTTTCTTTCTCACTTACCTCTATGTACGAATATGATGTAGAGATTGTTCATTTGGTCATCTGCTTGATTGTCCCGACTATAGAAATTATCGTTCTCCGAATTCCTAGTTAAGTTCGATATACCACCTGATCACCCCCACCAACCCCAGCACGTATTTAAAGCGTACTACTGTGTTTGAAATATAACAAATATGAGTGATATTCCGACATGAATCCCCTTAAAACTTACAAATTCAAAGGAAAGTGTCATTTTCAAGAATTAAACAGAAATAGGAGGGCACAGGTGGGAGGGGGGGGGGGTGGCACGGGATGGCAGTGGCCTTTGTATTCCGACTCCACATCCCTGGTATTCAACAACAGATAATATAATTTTGTTGATTATTAAAGAACTTGCGTTTTTTTTCTTTAAGATCACAAAACATTTTATATACTTAAATTTTGTTGTCGCTTGCAAACCTTGGAGTTTCCCTCTACCTTCATTTTCCTGAATACATTTCAAGTAATTTCTAAATAGGAAGCATGGGAGTTAAACTTAAGATAAAAGAAATAAAAACATTCAAAAATATAAAAGGAAACAAGTGCGGTCTTTATAAATATAAAGAGCAATTGTTAGAAAACATGAAATAAACAAAGTTGAAAGAGTGGACAGATTATAACAAAGGCCCTAATGTCTATATTTTTCACTGACAGCAACCCACCAGCCCATTTCCAGCACCTACACCAGTGACAATATCACTCGGATATTTCTGAAATAAAATTGCTTTGTGTTCAGTTATGGATGCCAAATACTACAAAGAAAAGGAAAGAAAATGATATTTGAAATAATCTACGGTTGCTTTTCCCTTAATATGTGCAAGCAATATCCAATAACCAAGGACAACTATTTTAAATGAAGAAAGAGATCAATAAACTGACGTATTATCCTCATCTATACCGTCAGGTAATTGCTGGTTCGTATTGACAGAATCGTTATCATTTCAAAAATATTTGGTGATGTATATACATGTATAATGCTTCGGTATTAATTCAACTTCAAATCGGCTAAAATATAGAGAGAAAGACTGTGGATGCAACGCCTTCGCACCATTCAACTTCATGGACCTAACATACTTTTTAAACGTCGACGGTGAACAGATAACTTGGAACCGTTACGCCCTAATTTTACGGATGATCGCTACGTCTTTTCCTGTATTCGGGATTAAATAGTTTGTTCAGTGACAAAGGCAATCAGATCAGTCGTAGTGACTACGCCAAAGGTTACCCGTTATATGCCTTTGATATGACACCTGACCTAGCTAGCTGAGGCCACTTTAATCTCCGTAAAATGGTAATGTGCGTCTTGAAATGCAATTTGAGCACGCCCTGACCAGAAGTGTGAGCGTGTTTGTATACGCTGAAGTCGACGTTGTGATAGTAGTGGTTAAACTCTTAACGTATTCATAGACAATCAACCCTCTTTTCTGGAACCGTCATCAATACAAAACAATTAAATAAAAGGATAACCGGTAAGTAATCGTGTGGCAATTTTCAGCGATTATCAGCATTACGTAGTTCTAGAAACCAAGCCTGTAAAATGGATTGTTTTTTATCAAAATGTTCCCCAAAAGGCGAAAGGTTTTCCTACTACACGTGGACACCCAATTAATTATCAGTTGATTCGAATGCGCCGCCAATGTGGTAAAAAAGGCAATGTACCGTTACCTTGCGTCCAGAAAGTCGAAACTGTCATGGTACAAGAAACATCTAAGGGATTTTTCCATCAAACGCCTGTGCAATTAAAAGCGCAAGGACGTATTAATAAAGAGGGAATGTTTTTTATTCTGATATTAAATAGTAAATCCTACTCCTCACTGTACAACATTATCACTATATGTACATGGTGGCGTAAACGACACTCGAAAATTATAAGATCTTTTTTAACTTATATTTGATTGGCAATAGACAATTTCACATGAATATTCCTTTTCAATAACACTAATGGTTAGGAACTGCATAGGCTACTATGTAACCGAAATAAATACATAGAAGAAGTGGGAAAAAAAGATGAAGAATATAAGTGAAAGTTAATAACATTCCGACAACGAAGTATTATTGAATAAATGATTGCGTTAATATTAGCGAATGTATATGAAATATTGATAAACATATATTTGAAGCAACTAGAGGGGGATCTTCCAATTAAACGTACTCATGTAGCCAAACTGTAAAGTGGATTATTTAGACCTATTTTTTTTTCATGTCATGATTTTTCCCAGTAACTATAATTTTTGAATGGAAACATCTAGTCAATACCAACATTTTTATTTTTACTCTTAACCCGTCAAAGGTGTTGATTTTCTTCAATAATTAACTTAAATGTTGGAGAGAACAAAACGTTGGTGCGGTGTGGTTTAAATATATATGTTAACAGCCTAGAAAAAATATAACTCGGTCAGCATGCAACAACAGTTACATCATTACAACACATTCAGGTACATAATGTAATTGTAAGGTACAACAGAAAAAATAGAATAGTATATATAACACAAGAACATTGCATGTGTCTTGAAAGATGACCTAAGGTAGCTCTTTCGTTGTGATATTTTATAGTAAAGAATATACAAAAATGAATGTTGAATATGTTTCAATAGGTATTGGGGCTTTTTACGATATTGATAAATCTTAAGCTACATTTGACGTTAATGCATTGTTTTAACAATCTAATATCTCAAAATGAAAATAAAATAAAACTGTAAGCAAACTGCTTATCCACTAGAGAGCCTGTGTAATAGAATGTGTAAAAGTAACTTGGCCTGACGTTTCGATCCTAGCAGGATTTTCTTCAGAGGCTAAATGACAAGTAACAGTAACAGAATGGAGACAAACACGCACAGAATACATACAGGTTAATGAGCACGGTGAACACAATGAGATACATGTAAGGGATTAGTAGACAAGGGATGGAGAGAAGAAGGCAACAGGGGAAGAGGAGAGGTAGGAGATAAACAGTGGAGGGGCAAAGGGAGGATTAAAGGAACGGGGTAGAGAATCAACTGGAGAAGGACAAAGACAGAAAGGTGTGGAGTAAAAAGGGTGTGGAAGAGAGCTGTGAGAAGAGGAGTGATGGGGGGGGGGGGGTGGAACAAAGGGAGAAGGAGGTGGGACAGAAGAAAAGTTAGTCGTGTCCTTCCTAATCTAATAACTCGACCAAGTGTTTTTTTACTTCATATATGCAACAGAAGACCTCATGACCTCATGACACCAACCGTCAAATTTTTAACACATTGTACACATAAAATCTTATGTTTTTGCCCGATTGAGTTTTATGTTGTATCTGGGGAATTGACCCGAAGTCGTTGTTTTATACAATATAGTCCAGTCACCTTAACTGATGGACCTCAACTATGTAAAAAGGGTTAGTTTAAACTTAAACGCAGAATAGATGCAGTCTAAAAACAAAAGAGTGAATTTTCACTCGAATGGAGTGAATTCTCACTCTTTCTTAGAGTGTAGTGAGTGATCACTCCACGACGAGTGAAATTCACTCTTTCAAAAGAGTGAGATTGTTCACTCCTTCAAAGAGTGAGCTTTTCACTCTGAAAGAGTGGGCCTTTTCACTCTAGAAAGAGTGAGAATCACTCTTTTAAAGAGTGAATTTCACTCTTTAAAGAGTTAGTGTTAACAGCTGATTTTGAGGAACGGGATTGATAAAATGAGTTTGAGACTCAATGGAAAGGCCCTATCTATTCACAGAAATATTGCTATACAAGGATGCATCCAAAGATCAAGCCAATGGAATGGGCTACTACACTGATGAGAAAACGATTTACTAGATCTGGACAGTGTTAAGAAATATAAAAAAGGACAAAGACAACAATTTATGGTATTAAATATATATTAAATAGTGAAAATGATACCAAGTTTCATATACAAACACAGAATGAAGCAAAATTACAAACATACATAGGCACAAAAATATGCAATGAATGATTTTCTCACCCCACTTGTATGTTCCCCTCATAAAAATGTGATTTTCTTATTAATTAAAAATAATTCTAGTTATGTCCATGACACATGTATCAGAGTGTACTGAAAATACCTCAAAAATGTTTTTGCAAATAACTCAATCTTACAATTTTAATTTGCTATATGCAAACATTTATCATTTTCGAACTTGTTTTGGCGTCTTTATAAATCTATGAAGAATGTATGAAGAACAACAATCACACTGGGATACTACTGTCTATGACTGGTGAACCGATATGTTACAGCAAAATGGTAAATTGCTGACAGATAATAATTAAACGCTTCATCCTATGTACATCTTAACCCGTCAACCCTCTGGATGGCAACACTGTTAGGTTTAGAATGAGTAATGTATGCAAACATTTGAAAGGAAATTAACTCAGTACATACCACATATTATTAATTCATATTAAGGCACTGGTAAATATATTTTAAAACCAGAATGCAAAATGCATTGAAGTTTCGATGACTTCAATGCACTAGACTTCTGCTTGTTAGTATAACCAGAACTAGCTGTTACAATAAAACTATGGCATGCTAACACAGGTCAGTCTGTACGTGGTTATACAATATACACACCTCCATCAAAAACAGTAGGTTTCTTGTACTCAATGTTATGAATCCGCACACCAAGAATTACAAACCAAACCAAATCTCTAATAACTTCGCACATTAGGGTTGCAGAGGAGTCCACTTATGGACAATTTAGATTGGAATATATATGTCCACGAAACTTCAAAGAATCAACTTGAAAGAAGCTAATACAGGTCAACCTGAGGTCAAAGGTCACCAAACTGCAGGTCGACTATTGTATGACAATAGCGTAACCCCCAACCTTGATGGACATTTGGTTCTCAAGTATTTGCAAAAATAATAGTGTTTGACCTCTGATTGACCTTTGTTGACATTGGATCACATGACTGTTATGTTTTGAAACAATGCCTTACCCCATTCACAACTAGTCCCAAAATATCAACCTTGTCGGACCCTGTCAATGGTAGTTTCACACGTTATTGAGAAAAACTAGACCAACATTAAAGCCAACTCCATGAAGTGAAAGCAAATCTCAAGTTCACAGGTGCTTGACCTAGTTTCTAATTGGCAGCTGGCCAAGAAATGTTTTGAAATTCGCGGTACCTACCTGTGCAAATTACGTCCAACCAGAACTACCAATGATCTACAAATATTTTCTAGAGAAGGCATGCTTCGCCATTCAAGTGCACTATTCTATCGAAATCACATCAACTCTTTAGCAAAATATCCATACGAATGAGTGACAAGTGTTGCAGTAGCTCTAGCACTTTTATATATCTATGGTCTGCAAGCATGCCTTGGAAGACACTGTTACACACACACATGTATGTAGCTATGTACATAGCAATTCAGGACTTCTAGCGACACACTTAAGTCAATGGGGATATTGTCGCGAGTTCAGATTCAAATCTACGGATGCCCGTAAGATCACTTTCAATTGTCAATAGGCTCTCCTCTTCTTATGAGGCGAATCGCCCATGTCATCTACTTATAGGCTGGACGATGGGAGATACCGTATATCATGAAAAGCTTTTTACAAGTTGGTCCTAAATTACCTTCGACATCCACCAAAAACGATAGGCTTTTTGTACTTAATGTGGTCAACCTACATACCAAATATAATATCAATCCAAGCTTTGCTTTTTGAGATATCATGTTTACAAGCTTTTCACTATTTGACCCCTGGTGACCCCAAGTAACCTTTGACCTATACCAACAACAATAGGCCTCATGTACTAAATGTGGTACTTCAACTTACAAATTATGAGATCAGTTCAAGTTTGGTTTGTTGGAATATCATGTTTACAAGCTTTTCACTATTTGACCCCCTGGTGACCTTAAATGACATGTGACCTACACCAAAAACAATAGGCTTCTTGTACTTAATAAGGTACTCATATGTACCAAATATGAGAACTGTCTAAGCTTCCCTTCTTGAGATATCGTGTTTACAAGCTGGGCGTCACAAACGCACACACACACACACACCCACGCACGATTACAAAGGTTACGGTTATCATCGAAACCAAAAATTATATAAATATTTTTAACAATGGGAATTGGATCACAGCTATTCAATTTGTTCTTGCAAACAATAACCTCCTAATAGAATTTCATATTATAGGGTTCTCATAAGGGAGTTTCAAAGTTCAAAATAATGGTGGCATCTGAAAACAGTCTGAGAGTGTCCAATTTTTAAAGAGATGCATTGGTACTATGTAAAGTAATAATGCAATAAAGATGAATGAAACATATATCAAAATAGAAATTCAGTCAAGTAGTCTAAATTTCTAAATCAAACTTGTTAATGAAGAATAAAAAAAGTGGGAATTTGAAGATAAACAGACAGGTCAAAGTTGTCATTCATTTAGAAGTGTATGAAATTCTGAGTAAGATGGTCTCTGGAAAGCCAAAATAGCAGCTGCACATTTCAAGTAATATCCACTTTAATTTTAAGCTCACAAAACTTGATAGCAAAATGTCTTAACCCTCTCATTAGACAGGGTGTTATTACTTCATTTGAAATAACATAAGCCCCCCTCCCACCCAAAAAAAAGAAGATATAATTAAGATAAAATTTTATATTAATAAAAATATTAAATTTCTATATCTGAACAAAATACTTGTAAAACATCCATTTGGTGTCATTTTACCTTATTTCCACCGACTTGTATGTTTGATATCAGCTAAAACAATGTGAAGGTTCTTGTAGGGGCTGTTTGCGATATCATGTCGTTATAATTGGGTATTAATTAAATCCTTTGTAAATCTGCAAGTTTTCCCTGAACATTGAAGTTCAGGAACTCACTGTTTGGAATCCTGTATTATAGTTTACTGCTGTACTGCAAGCAAACCTGTGTCTCTGATATATTAATATTTCCCCAATTTAAAAAATATGTGTTCATTTTTGGATATATTATTCTATATATATTATTATATATGAAGATATATATTTATTTTGTGCAATATCTCGTTGATGAAGGAACTATAACAGTTCAAATTAATTACCTTATTTATAAAATCCTAAAGACATGAAGACAAATAAATGTATTACTCTGTTACTACCTGTTACTATGTTATATATATATATATATATATATATATATATATATATATATATATATATATATATATATATATATATATACATTATTTTTTTTGGGGGGGGGGTTATAATATTTCAACTGAAGTCATAGCTACCTGTCTACATACCTTTAATCTTTGAAATCTATGAATGCTCACACATTTGCCAGAGAAACATTCAGAGATCCACGATGAATCCGTATTAGCGATTAAAACTACCATTCCCACTCCCACGAACACGAACAAAGTAAGGTGGTGATATGGAAAATTATAGCAACATATACAACTTTCCGACAATGTAATCTCCATTTAGATATGATTAAACAAAAAATAAAGGATATTGCTAACATATAGGTGGAACAAAATGTTTGAATAATCACGTATCAACTCCACAAATAAGTATTTCATAGAGTACATGTTGTAAAGGTTGTCCCCAATCCATATACTTACCGGAATCGAATAGATGGGGCTCTTACAATTATATTTCGTTTAGAACTTAAACAGAACCGATTTTCAACATCCCATATTCCTAACGTATCCCGATTCCCACTCATCACTGTAAAACTTTATTATATATACAAAGGTGTCCTATACGACACTTGAAATCAAAGCATCTTTATTCACATATATGTGATTTGTAATTGACAAATAAACATGAATATTTATTTTTATATTAGAATCGGTGAAAATCGATATGTCCGGTGACAGGAATTTGCAAGCAGTGTGGGACGCCGAATATTTTATTACCGAATTGCTACCAGTAATTCAAAGCGGTCTTTGTTGTGTTGGAGTGTGGGACATAACACAAATATAAGCAGGTAGAAATATTTTCAACGTCTTTGGAATGGCATTTATTTATATTGATCGAAAAAGTTTTCAGCAACAATAATGGTAAGGACTTTCATAGGCTACTCTGTACAGTACAAATAAAAACACTTAGACGGAATGGGTGAAAATGGTGAAAAACACGAGAAAAATGTAATAATATTCCAACAATGAGTTATAATTAGCGAACTTTCTTAATATTAATAGAAATGTGTTTGAATACACGCTTATCGTTTATAATAAGTATGTTGTGATGGCTCTCCGATATGTCACAATGCTTGTCATTGAGATTGTCTACTTCCTTGTTGTAATATGATAATTAGAGATGTGTTTGTATCATTTTGACCAGTCACCATGTACTATGCAACCATCCATACCATGCAGTGTAACTCACGACACTATGATCCTCTGTCACCACGTTCTGAATACAATCCTGTAATCACAACTAGGTGATATACCTATACTAGATTATATGAGGAAAGGGGTATGCAAATGAATTAACACAAGAAGTATAGACTCCGATTTCTTGGCACAGATAATAACGTCTGGCAATATGCCTTTGTATCATTGTAGTAAAGAATCCAGCCACGATTCTTCATCATTCAAGATGTATTTCCTTGAGATGTCATCATATCGAACACGTGGAACAGTGCTACGTGGCTCAATCACGTGAAATCATACGATTTATACGTCCATCAGCTTCCGTTAAGTATCGTAAGTTGCCAGCCAGGTTGTGCAGCATATAGTAGCTTGTACATACCAGCAAGGAAAATAAAAGGCATTACCTTGTAAATGATTGTCTAACGTTAAAGCAGTTAAGGTACTTTTAAATCATAATACATATTATGGTGTCCATCAGTTTGCGTATGAAATGGGTAGTTCCTGGTTATGATCATTTAAAGTGAATTGCATCATTTCACCGGTTTACTGCATGAGTGAGATTGTAAAAAATAATATAATAATGTGTGAAAAAAGAGCCGATGCTCATTAATAGCACAGTAAGTACTAGTGCCACCTGTAACACATGTCACCGTGTTACGAACACAAAGTAAATATTAATGATGCACGGTTGTGGGACATGAAAAGTAGTAACATGTGTTACATGTGGCACTATTGGTTACTGTACTAGATATGTTTTTGAAGTAAAGTAGGTACTGTACTGTTTGTTTCCAGTTCACAATATATAAACTACGCCAATTCGTCATTACGAGAACGAGGAAAGGACATGTTCCGGTAAACCCATAGGCTATCTGATAGCATAAAACGACTAGAATCGACTCCATTATCTAATGGCGTGTTTAAGAACTAACACCCAATGTTGACACATCAACTACTGTTATGTCCCACAACCGTGTATCGATAATTATGAGCAATTACTACTTTGTCTTCAAAACATGTGGTGAACAGTGGTTAATATACGAGCTTGAACTATCAGGTGGAAAAGCAATATTATTGTTGTTGTTTTAATCAAACTATTTATAATTTTTAACACTCCAGTAAATAAAAACAAAATCACATCTTTAAATCCAAATACTATATTCCTTGATAGGCCAGTATAAACTACTTTCCCTGTGATTCTCCAATATCCGAAAAGCGCTTTTTGATATCGATATCTCACTATTCCGAGCGATTTGGTGTTAAAATATCTTAATACGTTGAGAGCGTCTTTTGCATGCATAATGTCTCATATCAGTACAAAGGTTAAAACGACGAACAAACACGGTTCTTAGTGTTTATCATTTGACTTCTATATTCAACTTAATATATGTTAATTCGTAAACATATGTGGTAAGCTTTAGATAATCAAAATAAGATAATTTAATCCAGTGATGGTCAAAATACTGATAATTTGACATTTATTGTGTGAGATCTAAACAACCATTCTTATCATTTTCTTGTGGTTGAATCGCGAGTTCTTAAAATCTAACTAACAATTCGAGATATAGGAGCTTCTAAGTTAACAAAGCACATATTTATCCTGTAATAATAATGACACTTACATAATATACAGATGTCGATATGTGACACACTAGATTGCATTACATAGATTATGGATCTTAAATGTGACCAACTGATAAATAACGTGGTGTAATTGGACATCCGTACGTATGAAGGTCCCTCCTTGGGTAACGAATTCACGTTCATTACTTATGTCACTCTCAGAGAAGGTCAGCAAGTATCTCCTTTATTTTGTGCATCCATTTTTCTCTGTTTCATTTTGGATCAATGGCAGAACTACGAAGTAAATGTATTTTCGTCTTTGCGGTGTTGCTGCTTTTAAACTCAAATGGTTTTCGGGTAAGTCTCTAAAATATTAATAAACTGAAATTAATTTCTTCAGATTAAAATTGAATTGATTTGTTTTACTTGTATACTTTTTTTCACTGATTTACTATTGGTACTCAGTATTTCATTAACTTCAGATTAACAAATTCCTGTACTTATTTCTACATATAAAATATAACAACGGTTTATCTGCGCTGACTTGTTGCTTCGAGTATTTGTAGAGAATATTACGATTGGTGAGCTATCGGCTCTATTCAACAGTAACTTTTTTGAAATTGAGATTTTTTTTTTGGTAAATGTTGTGCGTTATCGAGCATTATTCTGAACACAATTATCTCTCTTTATTTCTTTATTCCATTTATTATCTTGCCCTTATAATTTCTACTGATAGCCCCACTATTCGTACTGTTCATTCTGTATCATTTGTTGATAACCAATTATGAATTACATCAGTTGATTTTTTGAGACTCAAACAAACACGTAAAAAAAAACTCTACAACATAATTTTACTAGTCAGAACATATGTCTTTTCCATGTCTTTTTAGAGCCTAAACTATATAAAATCAACACGAATCTGTTTGGAGGAGAACTTTGAAACACACAAATACATATTCATATTGAAAATGTCTCAATGTTATTTCTTAAATATATCTCAAATTCACACAATTCTGTTTTTAATACAACAAGTTTCTCGTACATATTGGGTGCAAAGCCTTAACGGTGTTGTTACGAGAGCATAAGGGTTTTAAAAACCGTAATTATGATAAACTTTCCATTAACCGATGCTAATAAAAATAACGTTATGATTAACTAATGGACTAATCATTTGTTTATCAAAGAAAATATCGGAAGAAATTTAAAATGCAAATGCAAAAAGTAACAATTCCAAGAAACAACTTGAGATATCATTCCTTCAGGATGATAATTTCTTCCTTTAATTCATAAAATAATTCATATTTTCCGAATACAAAATTTACCTCTCCGTCAAAATGACTGTCCAACTTGTATTCTAAAATAAATAAAGTTCAGCTTTTGATTTTCTAAAAGAACAATATCCATACGGAAATGATAATTAAGCCTTTGAATAAGTTTAATATCTAACTTGCTATATTTATTACGCTATACCGATATGATCAATCTGTTGGATTTAGTATTCAAAAAATATTTCCTAATACACAGAAGTTTAATTTTGTCAAAAATACAATATTGATAGGTTCTTAGTGTAAACAAAAAAGAGCAGCTTTACGCAGCATAGCTGAAATGTTTTTTTTTTTTTCCAAAACGAGCTTAGAAAACCTCAGTATTGTAACAGTTAACATTAGAGCAATCAAAGCACTTTTAAATTTGCTTTTCACAAAAGTGTTAATATACTTAGTATTACAATATATAACTGATAACAACTTGGAAATTTGCTCGCTGGGCAAGTATTTGTAAAACATTACACAATAAACGCATTCACGTAAAACACTCTTCAATACAGGCAAGTACGTACAAATATATATTGATCAGTTTATCATGTAAATACCTCAGAGGAAATATAATGTATCTTAAAATGATCAACAACTATTTGCCAAACGTCCCCAAAACACCTTATATTTGATACAAGAAATTTGGCAACCAATATGTAAAATCCAAGTATCAACGTTTTATAATAGTATTATACTGAAAAGTGTTAAGGTAGCACTGTTTGTTCTCCAATGTTTTGTTTTCCCTCTGGCGGTCATCGCGTCGTATTACACATGCATCTGTTATAAATGTAGTTGATTCGGTCATGTGCGTTAATCTTAGGAATGATTTTGAAAGCATGTCAATATAATAATATAATAATAATCATCTACTAAATGTAAATATTTAAACAGTCGACATGTTTGTAAGAATTTTGCACGAAACGCTGCTTTAAGAATAAAAATAAAGTACGAAAATTATAAACTAAATGTTATGAAAAGTTATAGGAAAAACGTATTATAAAAAAAATCAATGTGAAAAGTTGTTACTTTTGAAATTTTGCCTGTAGTTTCAGAAAGAGCGTCTACTAACCGACAATAACAAACAAATTCATGCTAAGAAAAGGAAAATTGTACTAAACCAATATCAAGAAAAAGGAGAACAATAAAAGAGGCTTGTTTATTAGCATTACTTAATCATCTCAGAAAAAAACATAAATAAATACATATAGCGTCTCGCTGTGCATATCCTTTGTAAAGTTCTAGATTTTGTTTTGAACAGAACAAAAATGTAGAAATGTTATAAATTATGATTTAGAGCCTTCTTCCCCGTTGTCGACAAGACAGGCTTGTAGCCATCATTTCCTCGTTTCTTGCTTGCAAAGTCTGTAATTAAAAATATTGAAAATGTTACCATACAACACGTGATCACGTGGACGAGAACCTTTTTTTTCAAATCGTGTTGTTTTTAGTGAGTCTAGACGAGGTTTATTGCCAAGAATTTTCAAAATGGATATAATTTTACAGAAACTCTAATATTTTCTTTTACAAGAAGCCTTAACGTTCTTGTAACGAGAGCATATTTGTTCGAAACCCTACATATGATCAATTATCCATTAACCTATGCTAAAAAAAAATAACTTTATGATTATCTTGTGAACTTATCATTTGTTTATCAAAAAAAAATATCGTATGAAGTTTAAATCGCAAATTTATAAAACAAGTAACAATTTAAAGAACAACTTGCGAAGTTATTACCTTCACGATGCCAATTTGTTCTGTCAATTCATATTTTCCGAATACAAAATTGACCTTTCCGTCAAAATGACAGCCCAACTAGTACAAAAAAGAGATAAAGTTCTCCTATGAATTTTTATAAGAACAAATATGCATACGGAAATGATAAATACACTTTTGAATAAGTTTAATATCCAAATTGCTATATTTACCACGTTACACTGATATGATCAATAAGTTGGATTTAATATTCGAATGAAGCATTATTCCTAATCCAAAGACATTTGATATGTCAACATAAAGTATTGATAGGTTTTTCGTGTACAATAAAATGGCGCAATTTAGCTGAATATTTTTTTTCAAGCCGAGCTAAGAAAACCTCAGTATTGTAACAGTTTATGTGTGAAATATTTAACAATCAATGTTAAACTACAAAAACAGTTATTAATCGATTGACCATTAGAAGCATTCCAAGCACTTTTAAATTCTCGTTCACAAAAGTGTTAATATGTTAAGTATTACAAAATAAACATGACAACAACTTGGAAATTTGCTCGCTGGGCAGGTATCTGTAAAACATAACACAATAAACGCTTTAATGTAAGACACTCTTCAATACAGGAACGTACGTAAGCATATCTATTGATCAGTACGTCATGCAAATACACAACAGGAAACAGAATGTATCTTAAAATGATCAACAATTATTTGCCAAATAAAAAATACACCTTATATTTGATACAGGTAATTTGGCAACCGATATTTGTAAGCCAAGTAACCCCGTTTTGTACTAGCTCAATACTGAAACATCGTCTCTAATAGTTTCATGCACAATTTGTTTTCGGGTAAAGGTAACACTGATTGTTCTCCAATGTCTTGTTTCCCTCTGGCGGTCATTGTATTGTATTACACATGCATCTGTTAATAATATGCTCGATTGGGTCATGAGCGTTTATCATAGGGATGATTTTGACGCTATCAATGTAATAATCATCAACTATATATAGTTATTCTAATAGCCAACATGTTTGTAACAAGTTTGCACGAAACGCCGCTTTAAAACTAAAAATAAAGTACGAAAATTATAACCTCAATGTTATGAAAAGTGACAAGAAATTGAGAATAAAGTATAATACAAAAAAGACAATGTGAAACGTTGTTAGTTTTGAAATTTTCTCTATAACATCAGGAAGATCATCGACTAACTTACAATAATAAAAAAAAATCATTCCAAGATTTTGTTTTTTAAATTGTACCAAACCAATGTCATAATAAAGGAGAATAGTAACAGAATTGTTTATTAACATTACTCAATCATCCCAGACACAACAATAAATAAAAGCGTATGCCTTCACGCTTTGCGTTTCCGTTGTAAATTTCCTGATTCTATTTTTTAAAAGAACAAAACTGTACAAAGGTTATAATTTATGATTCAGAGCTTTTTTTTTGCCACGTTGTCGACACGACAGGCTTATATCCATCATTTCCTCGTTTAATCCTTGCAAAATCTATAATTTAAAAAAATTGAAAATGATACCATACAACACGTGATCTCGTAGACAAGAACGGCTATTATTCAAAATCCTGTTGTGTTGAGGGAATCTAGATGATGTTGATTGTGAAGAATTTTCAAATGGATATAACTTTACAGAAACTCTATTAATTGTTTTACGAGAAGTCATATATGAAATGTGATGTGTCTGTTACCTATCATTTATTTCAAATTTAACATATATCGTTTATTTACACACTTATATTTAATCATAACTACTTTGACAAAAATATCCTTTTGAAGAAGAATTTGTGCACGACTGATGTATCATTAGCTTCTTTCTCCCGAAATACTTAATTAACGAATTTTCGGATAATCTCAGCACATGTAAACCATGTAAGAGTTGTCCTGAACCAACGCACATATAAAATACTAACTAATTCTAATATGTTATATGCAATAGGATAAATGTGATGTTTAACTTTTATTCAATATATCTGAATCATTTCTTCCTTCAACGTAGTATCTTATTTGCTATCATAAAAGCTTTGCGCACAGGCGTCAAATGACAATTCTTTTTAAATCGAGAGAAAAAAATAT
The DNA here is from genome assembly GCF_037975245.1 of Apostichopus japonicus. Taxonomy (NCBI): domain Eukaryota; kingdom Metazoa; phylum Echinodermata; class Holothuroidea; order Aspidochirotida; family Stichopodidae; genus Apostichopus; species Apostichopus japonicus. The sequence continues at coordinate 31,180,949 of NC_092569.1, read as the reverse complement.
GTATCGTTATGATATTATATGTTATCCTTGATTTAGGATACTTCAGAGAATTACGCCAAACAAAGGTCAAAACAAAATATCCATGCACGTTTGTTATACACAAGGATGCGTTTTCATGGGAGCTGGGTTCATGTGGATGTTCTGGGGCGTTCAAGAATTGTTTTCTGTCTTAATATAGATACAGTAAACGTTAACGTTGCGGAAAGAGCATCCGCTTTTGCTGATGTTTACACAGGGTAATCGAACCAGTTTTCGTTATGGATACGCTAACTTGTATTTTGCTATACATGAGGTTATTTTGATTGGGCGTGATTCGTCAATTTTAGCATTTCTCGTAAAAAGTTCGCAATCATTCCATCACATGTGTTGTAAAGATTTTCATCCTTTTTGCTTGTTTAGGTAATTAACTTTAGATAAGTTGAAAAAACAATAATCAGGATGTTCCCATTAAGTGTTAGGCTTTGCCCAAATATTTTCTACGGCGATCTTAAACTTGTTTTTTTTTTTATTTATAAAAATATAAATTGTTACTTTAACAATGTTTTTGTAGCTAACAAATAACTTTGCATAATTTAAAAACATCAATAGCTTTAATTATTGCATACGTTCTGAGTGCAATATTTCTAAATAGATCGACATATTTTCTATGATAAAGCAAAAAGTTGTAACAAAAAATGTCGTAAAACGTAAACGTGTTTTGTGATGTTGAAAAAAAAGATCTATTGTGTTGTTGTACTTGTCTAAGTCAATGAAGTGGCTTGCACGTATCGCAACAAACAATATTCTTCTTCAAAACCGATGATTTTTAAATTTGTATACGTTTTTGTTGCTCTTTTTTTGGACATATTTTCAAAACTTGGCTAATTTCACATTTTTGAGGCTAAATTTCACGTTGTCCCAGTGTACAAGTACCTCATTAGTATAATATATCCAGTTTTCCGCTATAGATAATTGTACTTAGCTTACTGTACGAACAGCACTAGGAGATCAAAGTTTTCGGATCATGAATTTTCTTCATTTCTTTTCAAGAAGAACGGAATAAATTGTCTCATTGTGAAAAAAAAAAATAATGAGAATAAGACGTATTCGAAGACATGCAAACATACATATAATCATATTTTCAAACATTAAAGTTATTCAATAAAAACTACTTTTAATCTTAGCTTTAATAATAATTATAAGCAGTAAAATAAATGTTAAATAAATATTAAGATTTTGAAACATTATATTACTGCTTAATTTTTTGGCCATTCTTATCACCTTTTTCTATTAAAATTTACAAGTTGGAAATTGTTCATTTATTTGAATAAAAAGCGAAATCAAATTTATTTTAATGAGCTATAAGATTCTGTTCTATATATTTAAACTTAAAATGATAGAATATGTTAAAGTAAAGGTGTCATAGATATGCATATGTCCTGTATTTTGTGATACCATGACCTTCGTACAACATTCTTAACTCAATATTGTTTCTTTAGAATGTACTTTACTTAATTTTACATTCCCTTTAATTTTTGTTACTTCAGATATCTGCAAGCACAAGAGTCAACGATTCAAGTAAGTTTTTTTTTTTTCTGTAAGGGTGACGATTAATATAAACTACCGAAAACTAACCAATCAACAAAAATTTGTTTTCTAAATAATAGTTCAGAAAAAGTTTAATTTAGAAAGGAACCATGAAGATGTACTTCATATGTGGGACTTTCTCCTATTTTAATTTGTAAGATAAATAATGATTTAGAATTATCAATAATGTCCTTGTACTAAAGTAGTACAGTAAAGTACATTGTATTAAAGTAGCTTTAGCGCTGATTGGGGTTAATTGTAGATTCTCAGCGATAATAAATCTGAAAGAATTACAAGTCATTAGTCAATTCATATTTCCAGAATAAAGATAGTTCCGATTATATTTATCCATACTTGTTAGTAGTTTGGGCCAAGTAAGTTTGCCCGACGATTCGATCGTAACAGGATCTTCTTCAGAAGATAAATTGCAAGTAACAGTAACAGAATGGACAAAACACGCACTTTGTTGAGACATTGCATACGTTAGGCTCGTTCAATAATTAGGCAGTTTCAAATCTCAGTTACTGCTGATAAACGTTAGATTGTTTTAAGGTAAAAATAGGGACAAATCATACCCTCGTGTCAAGGAAAGCTATCACTAATCATGTTTGCTTCTTTGACCATTTCGCCACAGAGTCACGGTATTTTTTTGCGTTAGATTTTCATTTCATATAAAATATTCTAGCAGAAATTAGCCTCCATGAATATTGGCCGAAATGATTGAATACCTTTAGTTATGGTTTATAAGTAGTTACTACGTATATTTTACAGTGTAACTTAAACAAAGCTGTTGGAAATTAGCTATCATATTTATGTTGGAAGAATTTGCTAATGTGGACCTGATTCTGCAACATATGTACGTGTTGTTCTGATCTTCTTTTAAACATTATTCCCGTTGCTAGACTTGCAGTATTTTCTATTCCAAACTCCGGAATATCCAAGGGATTGTCATGAAGTACTTAACCAATGCTCTTCTACCAACGCCAAATCCGGTGTATACCTGATTAAACCTGACCAGTATCCGGAACCATTTCAGACATATTGTGATCATAACACTACATCTGGAGGTTGGACAGTACGTACTGTATTTCAAGACGTGAACACTTACAATATCAGAGTTACTCTCCAATATACACTTTGTAAAAAACATTGGAATTGTCAGTACATTTTAGTTGTAGAGTATGTTGGATGATATACCTTGTACAATGTATGGGTATTTGAAGCCTAATATTGAAAACAAAACTACCCAGAGTAAATAAGTTGACTTTTAATACGATTAGAAAACTAATTGTATGTGCACACCTATGATAGTGATATAGATATGTATACAGATAACATATAACGCAACATCACAAATATGTTCTATCCTATTCGTACTTATTGATGTGAGCCCAACGTTTTGGCTATAAGGTTTAGATCATAGGGATAATGAAATGTATCCGTTAGTTGTCTACCGATATTTTGAATTCTTCAGGTCATACAACGACGTGTTGATGGATCCATCGATTTTAATCGAACCTGGGATGAATACAAAAACGGTATTGGTTTCTTAGACAGTGAATTTCTGATTGGTAATGAAAAGTTAGCTCACTTGATCAATCAAAAGAATTACCAGCTGCGCATCGAGCTAGAGAATTATTCAGGCCAGTCATATTCCTTGACATACGACAACTTTCGCATTGCCGATGAATGGGGGAATTATTCTATAACAAGTCTTACTAATGTAGAAGGAATAACAGGTTAGACATTTATAAATTATTTTCTCCATATCTTTGTACTCAAAACGGAAATTGAAGCATATTAAAGAAAGGTTTCAATGGAAGAAATGAATATCGTAGACAACTGTATTTATTGATGCCCATAGTCGAATACTTGAAAATGTAATATCATTTTGAATGTGTGACATTAATGAGTATAAGTTAAATGAGTCTAAACAATAACAAATCCGGCTCCCATTTGATCCTATGTTTACAATCAGCAATTGTTCCGAGCGGCCAGAGCATGACGATGGTAACAAGATTCGATAATAAAGTTATGTAATAAAAGTGAGTTAACACTTCAAGCTAGGATTAAATTTTGGTGGTTTCAATTTTACCAGATTTACCCATTAACTGGTGCTTATCCAACAAGGATAATTATGATAATACATGTGAAAGGACTTGTGAGAATCCGAATGATTGTGTCATACCGGATCCAGCGGAACCAAAGAGATGTCTTTGTCCAGAAAACCACATGATTTTTGGAGATAACTGCATACCTCAAGAGCAATGTGGCTGTTACGTCCGAGGGGAAGGCGTCGTATTAGCAGTAAGTTTATTTGATGCCGTTCACAAGTCTTAATATATACCATGAAAAGTGCACTATAAATTAAAATCTTGGATTGCAATTGATTGACCTTACTCTTTATTATATCTGTTATTAATTCTCAATATTATTGTTGATATTGATTGTCCCCATATTTCGGTTGTACATGTTTTTGCAAAAGTCTTGTAATTGAGACCTAGCAAAATAAGGCATCCAAAGCAATTGCATCCATAATGATGAACTTTACCTAAGATATGTATAACGCTCATGACCATTTGAGAGTAGAAGTTCAGTTTTATTCAAACAGCGTTATCAAGCGTGGTACCAAATAAACATTGATTTTACTTTCACTGGAATAAACCGTTTAACAGTTATCATTTCCAGGAGAGTGAAACTAAAACGTTAATTATGACTGTTGAACTTGTCGATTATCGTAATTCATTTACACAATACACTTACAGATTTATTTTTTCCCCACTGAATATCTTATATTAGGAAGGCGAGTTTTACATCAATTCAAGATGTACACGAAGATCAACTTGTAGCAACAACCAGATTATAGAGGCGAGTTACCAGTGTAGTGATCACGCAACATGTGATGAGAGGAGCGGTGTCCGTAAATGTTACTGCAATCAAAACTACGAAGGAGACGGATTGACATGCACCCACAACTGCTTTGTTGCTGCCAAAGGAAGTGTTTTAAGGGTCAGTACAGTTCTTCGGGACATTTTAAAATGCTTAGCTCTTAATTCATTGTTCATATTATTTCAGGCAAACCTTTACTATTTAAACTTGTCAAATATCGCATTACATTTAAAGATAACCGTGTGGCGAGCGCATTGTATTTAGGCAGGGACCTTGGACCCCATTTCATTCGACAGGCCAGGCAAAAGTGTCAGTCAAGGGATGTTTTACATTTAATCGGGAAGCATAATATCACTTCTACGGTTGTGCATTCCTTTATAAACCTTAAACAACATTATTGGGTACTGCTTACCTAAATAGTGCGTTTCAAACGTATTGTAATTGAGCTTTTAGTGGCAATAAACTTTCACGGAATGCAACATTTGACAGCTACTTTAGAAAAAAAAAATAAACAAAAATCGTTAATCCGTAGACGCCAACATCGGTGTTGGCTGCAAAGACCGCATTAAGCCTTATTAAGACTTGATACCCTTTGCCAGTAAAAAAAATATGGCCAGCCATTCTTGCTATGCTGTACATTTCACTGTGACAACCGCAAATCCAAAATTCATTTATTATTATATTTTTTCCCCACTGAATATCTTATATTAGGAAGGCGAGTTTTACATCAATCCAAGATGTACACGAAGATCAACTTGCAGCAACAACCAGATTATAGAGGCAAGTTACCAGTGTAGTGATCACGCAACATGTGATGAGAGGATCGGTGTCCGTAAATGTTACTGCAATCAAAACTACGAAGGAGACGGAGTGACGTGCACCCACAACTGCTTTGTTGCTGCCAAAAGAAGTGTTTTAAGGGTCAGTACAGTTCTTCGGGACATTTTAAAATGCTTAGCTCTTAATTCATTGTTCAAATTATTTCAGGCAAACCTTTACTATTTAAACTTGTCAAATATCGCATTACATTTAAAGATAACCGTGTGGCGAGCGCATTGTATTTAGGCAGGGACCTTGGACCCCTTTTTACTCGACAGGCCAAGCAAAAGTGTCAGTCAAGGGATGTTTTACATTTAGTTGGGAAGCATGATATCACTTCTACGGTTGTGCATTCCTTTATAAACCTTAAACAACATTATTGGGTACTTTTTACCTAAATAGTGCGTTTCAAACGTATTGTAAGTTGAGTTTTTAGTGGCAATAAACCTTCTCGGAATGCAACATTTGACATCTACTTTAAACAAAACAATAATTGTAAATCCGTAGGCCCCCAACATCAGAGTTGGCTGCAAAGATCGCATTAAACTTCGCATTAAACTTTTTTTAAAGGTTGACACCCTTTGCCAGAATAAAAAAAAAAATGAAATTTGCCAGCCATTCTTGCTATGCTGTACATTTCACTGTGACAACCGCAAATCCAAAATTCATTTATTGTATTATTATTTTCCTACTGAATACCTTATATTAGGAAGGCGAGTTTTACATCAATTCAAGATGTACACGAAGATCAACTTGTAGCAACAACCATATTATAGAGGCGAATTACCAGTGTAGTGATCACGCAACCTGTGCTGAGAGGAACGGTGTCCGCAAATGCTACTGCAATCCAAACTACGAAGGGGACGGAGTGACTTGCACACACAACTGCTTCGTTGCTGCCAAAGGAAGTGTTTTAAGGGTCAGTACGATTCTTTTAGGGTATCTTAAAATTATTTGCCTGTAATTCAATTTAGACCTAGCAAAAATACATAGATATGGCAACGCAATTATGATACATAGAGAACGATGTACGTTGCCTAATATATTTAAAACGCTCATGACCGTATATTAGTTTTAATCCAGTGTGTCATCAAAAGTCGTTAAAAATGTAACAAATTAACATATATTTTACTATCTTTGGAATATGTCGTCTAACATTTATCTTTCCAGGAAGGTGAATCATACATTAATTCTGAATGTTCCCAACGAATAACCTGCAACAGTAACGTACTTACAAGTGAGAGTTACAGTTGTAGTGCAGACGCAACCTGCGAGGAGCGGAATAATATCCGTAGATATTACTGTAACGAATGGTTTGAAGGTGATGGTGTTACATGTACCCGCAGTGGACCGAGAGATTGTTCTGATCTGTACGCAGCAAACAGAACAAATAACGGAAAATATACCATTTATCCCGCTGAAAGCTCTGGTTTTGAAGTATATTGTGAAATGTCTAGTGGGGGATGGACAGTAAGTTTTAGCCATTGACAATTAAAATCTTTACCATGTAAAACTTTTGTTTTCTCATATGACAGGACTTCGTTCACTAACATTTGAAGTAAATCATTCAATTATTTGATTAAATTGATCCATCTTCCTATCGATTTAATCTCATCGAATATTGACCTTCAACAGTTAATTTCTCTAACTTATTGTAGTACAAATGAGATATTTCATATATTACTCACATCAAATCGATAAACTTTTTGATGCTCATTCTAGATTTTGCAACGACGTACAAGTCGCTCCGTCAACTTTTATCGAAACTGGAATGAGTACAAACACGGTTTTGGAATTCCCACAGGAGACCACTGGATTGGCAACGACAAAATATACAGTTTGACAAAACAAACAGACATAAACTACCAACTTCTAATAGAAAAGACAAACAGGGAAGGATCAACATACCACAGCCGTTATTCATCTTTCAGAATCAGTAACGAGGGAGACAGATACCAACTGTCACTGTTTGGCTACAATGGAAATGCTGGTATGTATTGTGCTAAATGTCAATCATACGCAATCATACGCAATCATAAATGTCAATCATACGCATACGTAATCGCACGCAGTTATTATATAATATTATTATAACATAACTACCTGTAGTCGTAATCACAGTCTTGGATTTGTACTCGTACATATACTCAAGTCATATTATAAATCTAGTCTATGTTCTAATTTAGAACTGTATTAGACGTCGAGCTTAGATTCCCGTGCGCATTGCTCATTATACATTGTTTTGCACTTTAGCACGTGTTGGTGAAAGTATATATGGTTGTAACATCATAACATATCATATCAACCACTCCTATATAGTTAGTAGCGTCTGCTTGCTCGCAATTTTACCCAGACCTTGTCGAGCTTAAAACGTAAATGAGTAATAACCAGTCTAGAAATCTAATGATTGCTACATCATTTCAGCTTACTCTGTAATTGAAATATGTTATTAAAGTGTAAATTCAATTATTCTTTTTTTAAGAACGACTTTATCATTTCCAAACAAAGAAAATTAAGTTTCATTTGACCATGAAAAATTTGTTCATAACATTGATTGAGAGGCCAATGATATTGCAATAATAACATCAAAAGTATCCAAATAATTCAGACATTTTTTTTAAAGAGATCATTCGAGACGAATTGTATGTTACATTCTTAAAGAGCATTACTTGCCGTATTTCTTATCGTTAGAAATGTATAATCATATTGTAAACTATTAGCTCGTCGATATCAAATGGAAGAAATCTGTCAGTATGGAAGTTAAAACGTTATCACGAGAGATTATGATGCCATGAATGATACAACCAAACACTTTATTAACTTCCCTTTTATTTGAGCGCCTAGCATAAATTGAACAGTCAACACTATATATTTTACAAAATGCTAAAAGTTAATCTTCAAAAAAAGGCACCGATTACATTTCTGCTAATCTGTCACTCACTACTATATTATTAATTAATATTTGTCAAAGGAAACGAAACAATGATATAAATACAATACTGACATTGAGAAAAATATTGTTATAATTAACGATGTTCTCAAATGAGGTCCCAGACGAATTTACAGAATTGGAATCGTTCCAATAAAAATTCGCAAACTTGACTCCTTTGTTCAATATTGTACACTCCCTTACGATAATTTAGCACTCGTATATGAAACCACAAAAATATAACCTAAGCCCAACTTAAACGAACAAAATAACAAACGCAATTATAACCGACAACTATAGCAAACGAACCTAAAGTGACTTAATAGTGTCCAGTATATATAAAAGGAAAAAACTTCGTATTTTACAAGAAAATACCTTCATTCAGTATTTGCTAATTTCATTCCAGGTAACAATGCTATGGGAGCAAATTCAGGGCATCGATTTAGTACGTACGATCAAGACAACGATGGATCGAGTACCTTCGACTGTGCAGAAAAACACCGAGGTGGCTGGTGGTATGCATACGATAGAAGCACGGGCTCTTCCAGCCACTGCTACTCATTCAGCAACCGCGTAGCTACAGGTGGATACGAGTACTCTGACTGTTATTGTTGTTATTATGACCATAATTATTACTACTGTTATGATTATTGTATGAATCATTGCTACCATTGTAAATGTTTTAATTGTGAGGGCTGTAGTGGTAATAACCCTTACAAACTCTGCCGAAACAAAAACCCGGTCTATGCGTCAACTTTCTATTCCTGTGGCTACTCCAATCTGAATGTTGACTACTCGTACAACGATAACCGCGGTATCTTCTGGACGAGTCTTCGCGGTTCTGATTGCGGTATAACAGCAACAACAATGAAAATACAGCCAAGTCAATGATCAAAGTAGTGGATTTGAAGTCTTCAAGGTAACAAGGTAACAAGGACAGGAAACGGTTGGCGATATAATAACATATATTAAACAAGGAAGTACATATCGAAGCTAGTACAAGTTTGCATATTTAAAAGATGGAAGTGAAGGAAAGAGACACTAGTTAGCCTTCCAATGCAGTACTATGTTATGGAGCAAACTATCAAACGACGGTAAAACAATTTAAGAGTGGTACAACAATCACAGAAAACTCGATGGCATTTGATAATTTGTCCAGAGTTTACATAAATGGTATTGAATTCGATTTTTCTTAAATGTTATTAGTAATGATGTCACTGAGAATACTAAGAAGTGATGCAAACAAAATATATTAAGAAATACATCAGTATACTGACCAGTAAGATTCCTTTCCAAAAGTTGCGATAATATTGAATAAAAACAAGTGACAATGTTATGACATCGCCTAACTATGAACGATATCTTATACGTTTCGATTTACTTTCTTGGATCTTTATGTATTATGTTTGAGAGAACAGTTCTACTGCCAGTGTAAAGCGCAATAGTTTATGCAGAAAGAACACAACCAACCGAAATCACTAGAATATGTGCACTCTTATTCATGATTAAATATCCTTACATTGACACAATTAGATGGTACATTTGCTTACGAAAATGAAAGAAGCGTTTACATGCACTCGAAGTTAATCATATATAACCAGGGTTCTGGGAGACTCCTTTAATTAGATATTTGCCAAAGGTACGTATTCAACCACACTCACTTACTTACCATTAATCTGCATAACTTTCATTCTTTCTCACTCATCTCCATGTAAGAATATGATGTAGTGATTGTCCATTTTGTCATTTGCTTGATTGTCCCGACTATAGAAATGATCGTTCTCCGAATTCCTAGTTAAGTGCGATAACCACCTGATCATCCCCACGAACCCCAGCATTTAAAGCGTACTACTGTGTTTGAAATATAACACATATATTCCGACATGAATCCCCTTGAGACTTACAAAATCAGAGGAGAGTGTCATCTTCAAGAATTTCACTGAAATTGGAGGGCATAGGTGGGGAGCTGGGGGGGGGCACGGGATGACAGTGGCCTGTGTATTCCGTCTCCACATCCCTGGTATTCATCAACAGATAATGGAGTCTTGTTGATTATACAAAGAACTTGCGGGGTTCATCTTTAAGATTACAACAATGTCAAACACGTTATTTTCAAAGTGACAAAAGGTACACTTTGATTTATGGAAAGTGGTCCTTTGTCGGCCCTTTTGTAAACATTGGATCCTTAGTATTTCTTTCACAGCACTGGAAAGAGAGTGTCGCACCATTTTCGACCCTGTGGATAATTCGTAAAAAGGGCAAAACTACATGCCAGACGAGATGAGTAATAAAAGAACACATGGAAATATATAACTTACTTTGATATCGAAAAGACATAACGAATGGATAAATATAAAACTGACAAAACATTTTATATACTGAAGTTGTGTTATCGCTTCCAAACCTTGGAGTTTCCCTCAACTTTCAGTTATTCCTGAATACATTTCAAGTAATTTTTAAATAGGAAGCATGGGAGTAAAAATTTAGATAAAAAAAAATGAAAACATTCAAAACTAGAAAGGAAGCAAGTGCAATCTTTATAAATATAAAGAGCAGTTGTTAGAAAACATCAAAACAACAAAGTTGAGAGAGTGGAAAGATTATAACAAAGGCTCTAGTGTGTATTTTTTTACTGACAGCAACCCACCCGCTCTTTCCAGCACCTAAACCAGTAAATACATGACTCGGATCTCTCTGAAATACCATAGCTCTGGGTTAATTTATATATGCCAATTACTACAACGAAAAGAAAATGATATCTGAAATAATCTACGGTTGTTTTCCGCGTAATATGTTCAAGCAATATCCAAAAATATTGAACAACTATCATAAATGAAGAAATAAATAAATAAAACTGACGTATTGTCCTTGTCCATATCGTCAGACAATTGCTGGTTCGTATTGGCAGAATTGTTATCATTCACAAATATTGTTTGTAATGTATATACATGTATAATGCTTCGGTAGTAATTCGACTTCAAATCGATCGGCTGAAGAAGAGAGAGAGACTGTGGATGCAACGCCTTCGCACTATTCAACTTCATGGGCCCAACTGTCTTTTTTAGCGTTATTCGTCGACGGTGAACAGTTACCATGGAAACCGTTACGCCCTTTAACGGATGATCGCTACGTAATGGCCTGCATTCGGGATTCAATAGTATGTTCAGTGACAAAGGCAATCAGATCAGTCGTAGTGACTACGCAAAAGGGTGCCCGTTGTATGCATGTTATAACACCTAACCTAGCTAGCGGAGGCGACTTTAATCTCCGAAAAAGGGTAACGTGCGTCTTGAAATGCAATTTGAGCACGCCCTGAGCAGAAGCGTGTTTCTATACGCTGAATATGACGTTCTCATAGTAGTGGTTAAACCCGCAATGTATTCATAGACAATTAAACCTCTTTTCTGGAACCGTCATTAATACAAAACAATTAAATAAAAGGAGAACCGGGATGTAATCGGGTGTCAATTTTCGTTAGAGTTGAGCCAATATCATTTTCTTTTACTCCTTTGGACGTCTTATTTCTGGCATTTCATATTTCCAGAATCATTTTAATAAGAAGTGTGCGTGGTAATCAGGATTCAATTATTCGTAAGCTAAAATGACGGTAGCTCTCATGAGACAATTGCGTATATTGTCTTTTTCATAGTCGATACATTTTTTCTTTATAATTAAGGTGATATTTGAAAACGGATTCATTTCTCTCAATATATCCGAAGGTACCAATATACGCCTGAGTGGGTTGTGCATTGCTATGGGGAATACCAGCCATCTGTTATGGAGCTGTCTGTAATCCTTTCTAAAATCCTTTTGCTTAGGGTCTCCGGTCGGAATTGGAGGCAAATCTTGACCTATTTTACAAAAGTTGATTATTTTATACCATATCATGATATCAAATGGGAACGATCAACGCATAAATGATTGGTTTTCTAAAAAGAAATCATCATAGAGATATGATGTTAATAGAAAGTTGATCACATGAAATATTTCTATGAGCTTTATCACAATATTTATTTAACTGTCAAAGGAAACGAGTAATATCACACATTACATCGTGTAATTTAAAAGCCCTAGAGACAAAACCCAAGTCTCAAATTTGGCAAAACAGATGCATCCAGAGCAAGTCAAACATATGCAGGAAGCGTTGCAGATGCAACCAAGGAACCATACGGATTTACCTATTCATCGATCTAAAGCCTTAAACGCCCACAGATTTTCGTCTTCGTACAAACACTTTCCACATGAGACCCAGTATGCTTACGTACCCAAGTGATCGAAGCAAAACAAAATATGATAAAACTTAGACGCAAAGTTCCTAAACTTTCCTTTGTGAACTGAAGCGCCACCGTAGCACCAGCAACACGTCGCTTTAGAACCATGCCCGTGAAATGGATTATTTTTATCAAATTGTTCCCCCAAAAGGCGAAAGGTTTTCCTGCTACACGAGGACACCAAATTAATTACCAGTTTATGTGAATGTGCCGCCAATGCGGTAAAAAAGGCAATGTAACATTACCTTGCGTCCAAAAAGTCTAAACTGTCATGTTACAAGAAACATCTAAGGATCTTTCCCTCAAACGCCTATCCAATAAAAAGCACAAGGATGTATTAATAAAGAGGGGATGTTTTTTTTTTATTTTGATATCAAATAGTTAATCCTACTCATCACTGTACAACATTATCAATAATGTACATAGGTGGCATAAACGACACTTGAAATGATAAGATCGTTTTAACTTATATTTGATTGACAATAGACAATTTTACATGAATATTCATTTTATAGCCTAGTTTTCTATAACAATGATGGTTAGGAACTGCATAGGCTACTATGTAAAAGAAATAAATACATAGAAGAAGTGGAAGAAAAAGATGAAGAAAAGAGAGAAAGTTAATAACATTCCGACAACGAAGTATTATTGAATAAATTATTGCGTTAATATCGGCGAATTTAGATGAAATATTGATAAACGTATATTTGAAGCAACTAGAGGGGGCTCTTCCAATTAAACGTACTCATATAGCCAAACTGTCAAGTGGATTATTAAGACCTATTTTTTATATTTCATGTCATGATTTTTCCCAGTAAATATAATTGATGAATGGAAACATCTAGTCAATACCTTTTTTTATATTTAACCCGTCGAAGGTGTTGATTTTCTTCAATAATTAACTTAAATGGAATGGAGGACAAAACGTTGGTGCGGTGTTGTTTAAATTTATATGTTAATTTAAATAGGACTATGTGACTTTTAATTGCTTTAATTAAAATTCTATGGACGAGATATTGAATCGCTTTAGTAAGTACTTACTGATTAACCTGCATTGGGTAAACAAATACTGCTGACAGAATATGAGACCTGCAGCTTAACGAAACAGCTATTTACTAAACTTACCACGATGAATCCGTATTAGCGATTAAAACTACCATTCCCACTCCCACTCCCACGAACACGAACAAAGTAAGGTGGTTATATGGAAAATTATAACAACATATACAACGTTCCGACAATGTAATCTAAATTTAGATATGATTAAATAAAATAAAAAGGATATTGCTAACATATAGGTGGAAAAAGATGTTTGAATAATCGCGTATCAACTCCACAAATAAGTATTTCATACAGTACATGTTGTAAAGGTTGTCCCCAATCCATAGAAGAAAAGCCATGTTCCGGTATACTTATAGGCCTACCTATAGCATAAAACGTCTATTTAAGGGACGTAGCTAAGGCCTGATGATTGGGGGTGTAGCGGCTGAAATTCATACTGGATGGGTTTTGGAGCCAGAAAATTCCGACTGCTGCCTTGTACCCCCCTCCCTCCGTGCTCCTCGTCAACATCTACATGTTGAACTCGCGCGTAGCGCTCGGAAATATTTTTTCGATACATTTGTAGCACTGGCCCTCACTTGACAAACTTATTAATCACTCTGGCTAAACAAGTAAGCAACTGAGTATAGTTATCTGCTTGAAGGCTACATTGACCTACAACAGTTAATTCTTAAAATATTGTAGCAAAATGAGGAACTTCATATAGTTCTCAACAGGTATCGATGTACTTGTTTATTCTGTTTCTATAGATTTTGCAAAGACGTACAAGTAGATCCGTCAACTTTTATCGAAACTGGAATGAGTACAAAAACGGTTTTGGAAACCCCACAGGAGACCACTGGATTGGCAACGATAAAATATACAAATTAACAAACCAAAAAACCTACCAACTTCTAATAGAAAAGACAAACAGAGAAGGATCAACATATCACAGCCGTTATTCATCTTTCAGGATCAGTAACGAGGGAGACAAATACCAACTGTCATTGAGTGGCTACAATGGAAATGCTGGTATGTATTGTGCTAAATGTCAATCATACGCAGAAGTGTAATTATTGCGTTATCTTATTCTAACATAACTACCTGTAGTCGTAATCATACTCTAGTATTTGCACTCGTACATATACGCAGGTCATATTATAAATCTATTGTGGATACTAATGTAGAACTATGTACTAGACATTGTGCTAAGAGTCCCGTACTGATTGCTCATTGTACAATTGCTTAACACTTTGACCCGTGTTGGTATCATTTTAGATTGTAACATAATGATATATCATATCAACCAAGCCTCTATATAGTTCTGGGTATACTTTCTTGCATTTTCATACATGCTTTGTCGATCTTAGGAAGGAATAACAACTAGTTTGGAAACCATAGAACTGCTGCAGCATTTCAGTTCACTTTGTGGTTGAAAGATATTATTCAAGAGTGAAATAATTACATTTCATGAAAAAATAAAAAATAAAATTAAGTTTCATTTCACAATTCAAAATTAGTTCATTGTATTTTTTAAGAAGCCAATGATATAACAATAATAAAAACAAAAGTATCCTATGAATTTGAACGTTTTTGACAGAGATCAGTCGAAACGAACTGTATGTTTCAACTTCTCAAAAATCATTACCTGCCTTAGTTCTTATCGTTATAATGTATAATCACATAGGTAAATAATTGTTTTGCCTATATCAAATGGAAGTAAAGTACGTCAGAAAAGATATTTTACTATAAAGGCGATGACGAAAAAAAAAGAAGCACATTACAACTTTTCCTCTTATTTGAAAACCTACACTGTTGAAAATTCAAGACCATACTACAATTGGCAAAATATGAGTACTCGAAAGAATGAGCTGATTACATTTCTACTCATCTCACACGTACCTTGGTATTGCTTCATTATTTCATATTTCTTCGCAATTGTTGAAAGTATACTTTACACTATACTATCGATATAACGAAATCTATAAACACAATAAACGATGTTATGAACTAAGGTTTCCATACAAATGGTCAGAAATGGAACAAAGTAACAAGAAAATAAAGTCCCCAATTATTCGTTACTTCCAGGTAACAACGCTATGGGGGCAAATTCAGGAAAACGATTTAGTACGCACGATCAAGACAATGATGGATCGAATAGCTTCGACTGCGCAGAAAAACACCGAGGTGGCTGGTGGTATCCAGACGATAGCATTACGGGCTCTACCAGCAACTGCTACTCATTCAGCAACCGCGTAGCTACAGGAGACTACGAGTACACCGCCTGTATCTGTCATAGTGATTGTGACAGCAATCTTTATTGCCCTCGTAGTCGTCCACATTGTAAATGCTTTAGGTGTGACGGTTGTGGTTATTATTATTGTTATTTTAATGATTATCCAAAAAACCTAAACCCGGTCTACCAAATAACTGTCCATTCCTGCGGCTACTCCAATCTCAACGGTGACTACTTGTTCAACGATAACCGCGGTATCTTCTGGAAGAATCTTCACGGTTCTGATTGCGGTATAACAACAAAAACAATGAAAATACAGCCAATCCGAAGATCAAATTAGTAAATTAGAAGTCTTTAAAGTCACAATGATCGGAGACATTACAACATATGTTAAATATCGTTGTATTAAAATTTTAGAAGATTTTTAGAAATAGAAAACCAAAGTGACAGAAAGGCAGCAATGTGTCGTTCAGCTTTGTATAGTTATTACATATCATGAACATTATCTTTAACATAGATCAGGTATACCCAAACGTGATCATTGGTCGAATTACAATGATACCATATGTCATGCGGTAAATATTAATGACGGTGCAGCATTTTTCAAGGGAATAGTTAGCACTGCATGAAACTCGATGACGCCTGATACTTTGTCATTTATCGATAATGTCATTGATTAAAAATTAATTTATTTAAATGTAATCTTAAATCACTGAGAATAATGTAAAATGACGCAAATAAAAACAATTCAAGCTGGCATCAGTATTTTGACTAATATTGTTTTCATTATATTAGATAGGAGCTAATTTCAATTTCATGACATCGCCTAGGAACGACTAATCTTATCATTGATGGGTATCTTTGATCTCATTGACGTGTGGAGAAGTGAAATCAGTTGTGCAAAAAAATACTTGGAGTTCTAACGTTACTCCTGGCATTCATAGTAGGTTATATTTCTTTCTTCTTTCTAGTGATCTCAAGCATTGTCTAAGTAGCATCACCTTTTCTCCCGGTATCTTGTTCGACCATTATATGGTTAATCTTAGCCTAACTATTAAAAAAACAGAGGCCCGGCTACTGGAAATTCAATAATGATTTTCTAAATGATCATAATTTGGTTGCCCTAATTATGAATTTATCAGTGAAAACCTGTCCAAAATTGCTTTCCGGATCAATCTGTACGACGGGAGTACTTTTAATACAGTATTAAAATAAATAGTATGGTTTTCGAGAAAGCCAAAGCCAAAACACGCTGTCGCTCCTTTCAAAGATTCTATTTTAGAACAGCAGCTGTATATTTCCGACACTGCTGTTATCCGTTCACAACAAAAGGAGGCCCACATAAGTTGCTGGATTGTTATAATTGTAAGCTTTAGGCCGAAATCGTTAGTTATAGGGCTAGATTAGTTAAGAAGAATTAGAAAATACCAAGCATTTCTTAGGCTTAGAAAAAAAAAGTAAAACCAATAGTTCAATTCGGAGAATTTAGAATAGTGATGGCGGTGTTTTGACTGAAAAACACGGTATATTCAAATAAATATATACAAAAATTGTTATTCCTCTAACACTAGCTTTGCAAAGAACTTCCTTAATAATTATCCAAACAAATGTTAAAGATTCTGAAGATGCTTTTTCCCTATATGGATGTAAACAAGCCATGTTATCGATGGTAAATGCAACGCCCCAGGCTCTGATTGTCTATGTGTTAACTTTTATAAGAAATTTTGGCCAGTGATTGGTCAAACTTTGTTAGACGCATTTAACCATGATTACCTTAATGGTACTTTGTCGGAGGAACAGCCAAGAGGTAATGTAATTCTTAATATAAAAGCTGGAAATAATGCTACAAAAAATACCGTCCTATCGCATTACTTAATACCGATTACAAAATAGTTGCTAAGGCACTTGCGTCACGACTTTAACTAGTTATTCCTAAAGTAATCGGTCCTCAGTAAAGCGGTGCCATTAAAGGAAAATTCATTGGCGAAAATATTTGATTTGATTAGATCTGATTAATTATACTTCTGAGCAAAATGTACCAGGTTTCATTTTTATAGTTGACTTTGAGCAAGCTCTGGACAGATTGGAGTGGAACTTTATTCACTCTACTCTCACTTTCTTTAATTTCGGCAATAGCTTTAAAAAGTTGATTCATGTTCTCTTTAACAACAGTAGTTTTGCATTTATAACAATAGATGTACTGCAGGTTTCTTTTCAATTAAAAGAGGTGTTGGCAAGACGGCTCCTTAAGCCTTTATATTTTTACTCTGTGGGCAGAAATTCTAGCTTTGACAATTAATTGTAATGCAATTCTAAGGGGACTTTATTTCACCGGAAATGAAACAATGTTGCTTCAATACGCGGATGAAGCTGTCTTTTTCATTGATCATAACAGACATTCCCTTAAAGAGTCCATGAAATGTAAAATCCAACTAATCGAGAGTAACTTCCTCTGAATCTATGAGAACATCTTTGTTCAGAACTATTCTCGTCACCTTTAAAACTTCAAGGACTAATTAGAAATTAAATTTTAATATTTGCACCCGAATAAAGACAACTGAAAAATGCGACATTGAAACAAGACAACGATAACTTCATATTAGGAACACAATTGAAAAGCCCAAGAATGTACCGGATGCGCGACGATCATACCGCCACATACACGAACATTTACACTGAGAGAACAACCACTGTATTACGCTATATTGTTATAAATTTCAAGTTTGTTTTTACATATTGTAATATATCCGAGAGCAATACCGGTCCTTTGTGTTTTTGGGGGTTGCAGTAATGTCATAACCCATGTAATTAGCATTCATCGATGGCCGAAGGAGGAAAATAACACGGCGATTATGACCAAGTTAGTGCAGAACACCAGCGCCGATTCACTGGGCCTAGCTAGTGTACAGCTCCGAATGTAGCGAACACTTCACGGAAGCAGACTACGATCCGTCCTTTCTAATAAAAAAAAAATAGGCTTTAACGGGTCGACATAAACGAGTAGTGTTCCTATCAAATAACCGACATTAAAAACTCCGAAGACAAGATCG
Organism: Apostichopus japonicus; assembly: GCF_037975245.1. Classification (NCBI taxonomy): domain Eukaryota; kingdom Metazoa; phylum Echinodermata; class Holothuroidea; order Aspidochirotida; family Stichopodidae; genus Apostichopus; species Apostichopus japonicus. The sequence continues at coordinate 31,162,148 of NC_092569.1, read as the reverse complement.
GGGAAAATAAATCCTTCAGTGGTACAAGTGGCGAACCTTTGGAGGAAGCGCGGCCGAGTACTAGTATCACTAGTATTGGCGTAACTACACTGAAGTCGTAATACACAAATAGTTTTTGCTGTACCATCTAAATTAACACCCCCTTCATTTCCTTATTTGTGTAGTAACAAGCTACGAGGTTAGCTTCAAAAGGGCTAGGTTACATCTTCTTGTGAAAAAGCTCAGTGCCTCAATGTATTCCTGGAATATGCTGGGTCAGTTGGTTATGGCAATAATATTTCTTATTTGTATTCCACGAAAACCATTTTTTTTGGAGGGGGCAGGGAGTTTGGGTGATAGGTACGGGTAAAAATAAGTAGTTAAATAGATTATATTCCAAAAGGTGTACAAATCTCACAGCGATTTATTTTAAACAGTCACAGAGTCAACAATTCACACAACGTAGTTCAAATCTTAAATCATTGAACAAATTTTATTCATGATCAGTTCTATACAGTCATTCTGTGCAATCTGGACAAGCCTGTGACTAAACCAACATTAATAACAATCATTGGATATAAGAAATAAAAATAAAACTGTACTTTCCATAGACAATATCATTCTTAAATTACACTAATGTCATTTGTGACATCAAAGGAGGTTTCAGAGAAACAACTTACATGAAATTGTTCGCTTTAAGCCTACAAAACAGATGCATGTCCTTTGTCGTCAATCGTTGTTGTGACAATTATTTAGAATAAACCAGAAGCAAATAGCATAAAGGGTAACTTAAACCAAGAAACACTGCACGACGCCACTCACATCCAAAAATGTAACCCACACACGACCACACGTACAACACTCACGCGCATCGTGAAACACAGCATCACATGCATTAAAATATTCGGATACCATTTATAGGTTGTATTGCTTAGTTTCTGAAAAGAGATTGTAAAACAAATCCCTGCTGTTGAAGAATTTTTTTTTGTAAGTGAGCATGTCAACAACTTCCCGAAAACCGGATGACTATAGAAGAGTTTGCAGTATCTAAGGATAATATTGACCTTACGCTTGTTAAGGCAAATTTATTGTACGTCGTCGAGTTTAGGCCTAAGCAAAGAGTTAAACAGGAGTGTCAATACGTTGACTTCGCGTCTGTTTAATTTCTCCTTCGTTCCGGTTTGGTTAATCGTTTGATATTAGATTTAACTTCTTGATGTTACTTATAACTTTTATTTACTTCATAATCAGAAGGCAGAAGAGACGCAGTGAACAATTCTGGATGTTGTTTTTCTTGCGTTAATCGTTCCCACAAACACTACACTATAATGTCAACTACCGTAAAGTTTGCAAATTACAAGAACAACAGACTTAAATGGCGGAAAGGTATGTTGTGATTTAGTAAAGGAGCCAGCGTAACTTGACGATAATTCGATTGACAGTGTTAACGTAACACAGTATTACAATTTTCTTCGAAAGGATAACATTCAGGAGAAATAAAGGCACAAACTTAATTTTGATATGACCGTAAGAATCACTGCTATTTATCCATGTTATACTTCTGGACCATTTTTACTTGAGGAATGACCATTTGAGGCTCATTAATTACAGCGGCTGGACTACTTATTCTAACAAACAAATAATTAATTTTGATATGACCGTAAGAATCACTGCTATTTATCCATGTTCTACTTCTGGACCATTTTTACTTGAGGAATGACCATTTGAGGCTCATTAATTACAACGGCTGGAATACTTATTCTAACACACAAACTATTAGGTCAGTTCCTCAGATACAACACGAAACTTAAGAGCAAACCATGAAACTTCAAATAACATTTTACTTCAAACTTCAAACATTTTACTTCAAACTTGAAACTTCAAATAACATAACGGCGGAGTGAATAGCCTAGTTGTTAACGCCGGCGTCTCCAAGTCATGAGATCCCCGGTTCGATTCCCGCCGACGGCAATGTGTGTCGTCTGGCAATCGTGTTGTTCAATAATAACTTCCCGACATGGACGTTAAATGGATGTGTGCCGAGAGATTGGCTTGGTCAGCTTGCTAGTCTATAAGCCTCCATGGCTTCTTTCGCGAGTTCCTGCTTGCGGAAAGATCACATATACATACATACATACATTTTTACAATTCGTTTCATGTTGCTGTCCAGCACAAGTGGTATTGAAAGTTATCCAAGAATGCTCTCTCGTTTATATAAAGTTAAAGGAAAATGATTTGATTCGAGAACATTCGTAATGAGCGGGACTAGTCATCATTTATGTAGCAATGGATCATTCGGAGATTTAGTACATATTAATATTGAATATAGTAAAAACCGGAATATCTATTGAAATATCAATATCACTCTTTTTTTTCTTTTTGCGTGGACTATTACAATACGCAGCATATGGAACGATTGTTAAACAAGAGCCCAACAGGCGCTATGGTTCCTTGCTAAGTGGAATATTAATGTGTTGTATGTCATCATTCAATAGCAAAATATTTATGCCCACATGTACCAGCTATCAACGAAAAACTGTATTCCAAGTTTAGATGCAACCTGATTTAAGGTTGTGGAGTTATTGCAAGTTTAAAATTTGGCACCTTCCCAAAAAATTGGGCCCTGATAAAATGTTACGCCTAAATGGTCCCAAAAATATTTGGCTCAAAGTGGCTCAAAATATAGTTTCGCCCCAAAAAAACTGAACCCTCCAAAATGTGGGCCCAAATGGTCCCACAAGTAATCGGGCCCAAAGAATGTGACCCAAAATGCATTTGACGTGAAAATAAAATTTGGGCCCACCCGGCCTAAAACGGGCCCGGAGATTTTGCCGGGCCAAAATGTACCAGCTACATTAACCATCAACTGTAAACTCAGTTTGGCTACAATTGGACTTACGGTTGCTGAGTTATTGCAATGTAAAGAAAATGTGGGCCTTAATGGTCCCAAAAATATTGGGGCCCACAAAGTCGGACCCAAAGAATGTGTCCCAAAAGGCATTAAATGTGGAAATTTAAAATTTGGGCCTTCATGTTCCATCTACACTAACCATCAACAATATCCCAAGTTTGTTAACAGTCCGACTTACGGTTGCGGAGTTATTGCAATGTAAAGATTTTTACGGTTGACCCCATTACCTCATTAATATTCAAAAGGTCAGTGCCAACAAATATGAAGCACAACTCCTTACTATAGTACATCTACATAGAAAGTATGACAAATATCCATCACTCCGTTTTTGAGATATCACCGACCCACGCAACTGTCAGAGAAGCGCGCACACCGACACCCGCACACCCGCAAAAACATGGCTGAGTATCCTTTGCTACCAGCAAGTAACCAACCAGATCAGCAACGCTGAGAAATTTGTCTTGAATGACAATATTTTTGAGCGGTTTATCCATTTGTTTGTGCAAAAAAAGTAAGACAAAGCAGACACATCGGGTTTCATTTCCTTCCTCCCATCTCCTGTTTTGCTTGGAAACACTGTCACGAACATATTGTATGCAATATGTCGTTGTACTAATTACTAGGGATAAACTATGCCCCATTGCAAAAACAAAGAACCAACAGTATATGCACTTCGCAGCGACGTAGCCAGGAATTTGAAGGGGGGGGGAGCACTTTTTGCGATTGATATGGAATTTCAAAGTTGTAGGCACGACTATCTGAGCGGAGCGCCACCATCAGTTGACGCGGAGCGTACAAGAAAATTTTTGGTTTTACAAACCCCCAGATGGCCGGAAACGGCCCTTCCCGAATGTTCATTCTGGTTCCCTGGCCTTTTGCTAACTTGAGACACCTCATTCAATATCACTTTTAACCCCAAAAAAACTAACGAGTTAAAATAGTACGTAATTCAATACTACATAATGCATTAAAATTAGCAAGGTACATGTACAGAGTAGTCTTACTTTTCAACTTCTGATACTTGTAGATACAAAGATAGTCCAGAAATGTATGATACAACTGTATCTAGTAAATGTTTAAGTTAGCCTAATAAGAGAAGGCGAGAGCTATCCGACGATTGCCATCTGATGCAATTTCTCAAGTGTTTTCTCCACTGAAATATTATCTGCGTAAACGGGTTAAAAACAAAAACATGTTAAAAAACTGACAAGATCGGATCCTAGTCTTTTTCGGCGGGTAGAGTTCTGAATGTAACGGCACGCGATAGAAATGACAGCATAGATGACAGAAGAATAGGTCACCTAATTTAGCCATATTCTTGCTACGTTCATTTCAATAGTTTTTTCCTGTCTATAGACTCTTAAACTCGTCCAGCAAGCTTATCGATTTGAATTATGGGTGTTTTTTAAAAAAAAGGATAAATTGGCCCAAAAAAAATGTAGGCTACGCCCCTGATCATATGATATCATTATCAGCAGATTTTCTTTCCTGTTTAAATTCTTTTACATGTTCTTTTTACATAATATATCAGAAAGACAAACGTAGTACTCTTTTACAAGTTTCCAGTATGATGATTCTTGTTTATTGTTCAATGTCTGGACTTTAATACATTTGACGAACTTAACTGATGGACAATATAAACTTTCATATTTTGTAATATAGCCAGATATGCATTGGCCTAAAAACAAATATCGTTATCGCAGTGTAGTTTCGCAGCATGCGCATCGCTATAGATCATCTGAAATAATTAAGCTGAACTAGAATGTTTTTTTTAGAAAATGTTTACGTTTGGTTTGCTGCCGTGGGAACGAATAAGGTCTCACGCCTAGCCTTCTCCTCGACCACTCGTCTCTCCTCTGCATTCTTGACTTGTTTTAAAGCCCCTGGAGCCTTTCTTGTTACAAATTAAAATAACATTTTAATTAAAAGAGAGGTTTGTAATCTGATATCAGTGTACATTTTTAAATGTCAAAACAAGCTCTTTGGATTCAATATCTAATATAAATAACAAAGATTTTTTTTATTGTCTACAGTCAGTACGGATTTAATTTTTACAGATATTAAAAATTCAGTGAAAGCCCAGCAAAACAGCTGACATGTTTATTCAATCAGATGTGAGGATACTCGATTCCGCAAACAGGGTGTGACGTAGACATCATAAAACAAGGAAGTATTGTTCATATAGCATACCACTGACAAACTTCGAATGTTCCAAACTGTGTTAATTAGATATTTGTACAAACATATTGATAGTGTAGAATAGATCATACCGTACATTTCACGGTATATAATATGTATTGTACTAGTTCATGCATGTTATAAAGTGTTGGTTAGTAGTATCACTTCCTGTCCATTCGATACTGCTTTAATTTTGCCTTCCAACCAAAAGCAAAGTAACTTAGCTAACATAATCACTCATAAAGGGTTCTTAAACATATGGATGATATCAACCAGAACAAGTAAATCAGCATTCCTACTCTTTTAATCGGTTTGGTAGAATTGACATCACAACTACGCACAATTACAAAACCTTTGATCATAAACCACACTGAACGTAATAAAATTCAAAAGTAGCACGATACTCGTTTTAAAAACCAAATACATTAAGAGTTATTAAATTGCAATATCACTGCTGTCCTTGGAACTAGAGACACGATAGTCAATTAGTATACAATAGGTTTTATGCTATATTTATCGGAACAAGGACAATTCAACATTATGCAACTGAAGCTTACTGTATATATAGAGTGAAAGTTCAAGATGCAAATAGCTACAAATAATATTAAGTTAGATTGCGCATGACCACTAGCCTAATTAACACAGAGGCCAATGCACAGCATTTTCTCGTATGAGCTGTACCTGTAATCCAAACCATATTTCAAATAAAATGATGGATTTAATGGACATCCATACCACTACTGCGGTCATTTCAGTAGGGAGTTGATCACCCCTAAAGAGAGACTCTGTGCCATTTGTCATCTTGCACTTCATCGAATATATTTTCGCGTGACATTTCTACAGACCCGAAATTATGGAAACGCTTTTCAAAGTTTGTTTGACTGTTTTGACGATTTGCAACTCGTTTGGAACAGAAAGGGTAAGTCTTTCTATTATTTAATTTTTTAAATATTTTACCACTGTTTCGAAAATAATATAAGTTGTGTTGCTGAGGTAACTCTGTTTATATTAAATGATGTGACAAACTGAAGTAAAAACTTTTTCCATTAAATAGGAAAACATCGATAAAAAATACCTGATGAAGTTCAGTTTTAAAGGCCTTCAATTTAAAATACTTAGAATTTTTAACCTTGCGAAAGAACAACAATGTTTTGACATATAACAACACGTCTTTAATTGAACCACACATACTGGAAAAACTAAATTAGATCAATTGGTTTTTCTATGCCTAAATAAAGTATTCTCTCATATTTGCTCACATGTAAAATACTAAGAAGAAAACCTCATTCATATATACATCTTAAACGAATTTTGTTACACACCAACTAATAAAAGTCAATCAGGTTGCGTGATATGGCCAAGAAAAAGTAATCTCTTTTCAAACTATGAGTATATCGCTCTCCACATATCCTTTACAGCACATCAGTGAACAAGGTTACCCTCTAATAGCCAAGCCCACCTTTCTGAGGTACATATTAACACGTTACAAAACTCCTTCATTTCATCAATTATTGAACTTAATTAACAAGTAGATTAATCAAGTTTATAAATTCATGTTCCATAATTTTGGCTACAAGTACAATAACCAACACTTTGAAATTCAATCATTTCAGCGATAACTACAAGCTAAACTATAAAATCCAGTTATTTCTAGATTCATAAGTGAAAATGTATGTTCTTGTAAAATATCCAGACATGGGATTCCCTATCGATACAGAGCGACAGTCGCTACTTTTTGTATGGTTATGTGTTTCTAATGTTTTTTGTTAATAATACAACGAATAACTTGATTCCCATTTGTTTAAAGGCAAATTTCTTTGTCAGCTCTGTTATTTTGATATGATTTCCAAACAGGCTCGTTAGTGCTTGTATTCGTCGAAGTTATCATTATGAATCCATCAAAGCAACATCTGCGTTGACTAATCTAACAACAAAATATTTCTATGTCATAATCCAATCAGAAAGATGCTTCAATTTACTTCAAATACAAATAGTCAACAGTTGGGTAACTACTGTAAACAAAACTATAATGATAAGGTATATCCTTTAAATAAGATATATACTTCAAAGGGTGGTAGGTCCGATTCAATTTCATCAAATTGGAAACAATGCTCAGTTTTAAACTTGAAATTATTTCTGCAAACTATCATCCAGATGCGAAATTTGCAGCTTTAAATTTTCTCAGGGAGCACCTAAATGTTTACTTCCTTCACATGCTCATCGATATCACTTTAAAATATATCATTATTTATGTAGCAATGTTGGAAAAACAGTCTGCAACAAGGCATTAAGATATTTTGAAATGCATTTTGAAAAAACGTAAACATAAAGATCACTACTTTGGACATGTACATTTTCAAGGAAACAAGGTTGAATAACAATAATTTAAATTAAAACTAACTAGTAATTATAATAACGATACTCGGCTTAGTTAATTTGATAACAACAATTGTTTTAACCGCAATTTTTATAGATCATGGATATAAGAGCAGAGGAAATGTAAGACATTTTCATTTATTTTATTTAAAATGATAAAGTTGTAAAGAACGTCTCCTATCGCATGCCTTTCTAAGTGACAGTTCAATACGATTGATATCATGAGTAGAGATCAAAGTTATTTCCTCTATGAAAATGTCAAAACGAGAAGTATAGTAACACTTAACTAGAGGTAACTCCTCTATACTCAGACTTAATGTCCTATAACTATACCAAGATAAGGGGAAACTTGAAAGAAAGTAAATGAGATTTTAGTAGTGAATGGAGTTAGTTGAGATATTTTGATATATCCTTACCTAAAAATAAAAAGTACAAACAATGTGCACATCCCATAATATGCTAATATTTCTATCAATTAATTAATGCAACAAACAACAAAATAAATTTATGTTTAACTAACTTTCATGACCATTGCACTTTTTGAAATTTCTGTTTTAATTCTCGTGAGTTAGAATGAAACACCTATAAAGTATTGTTTGTCGAATGTGTGAGACTTTTTTAACTGTTTAAAAATGATACTGTTTTTTTACGTACATGATCTTTGAATTGTATAAACTAGAAGATTTAAAAGATTGAAAGTCGCTTTCCAATGCTATAGACGTTAATTATACGTATAAGTTGTTTTATAAGATCTTATAAATTGCCATTTTGGTAACATCTGAATTACCTCTTCGAGTGATTCGAATAATGTAAAATAATCATTAGTTTTGTAATTGTGACCGATGTGAAGTCTGAGGGAAAATAATAGTTATTTTCATAAAATAATACTGAAAATAAAATCGTAGTAAGATGTTTCTTTAGTCTTTGAGTCCAGACTACTAGTCACACAAAGAATTGTTCCAAAATACTTAAATGCCTTATCAAATAAATCAATTTCACTGAAGAATTGTATGTTCTCATGCATTAAATCAGTTTGTTACATTGTAGTTTTTAATATAAGCTATATTCTGGAAGAAAAGCAAAAGGCAAATCCTCTATTTTATCCTATCATTAATATATAATAAAAATAAAAGTCATATAATTAGCGGAATCACTTAGTGCAGATGCAGAGAACATTTCTAACACTTTAAAAATAACCTGATGCTCATTCTGGTTGCTTGCCTTTAAATAATTATGCTTTTCAATTTTCATTACATGCATGTTTTATTGTTTTGTTTTTAGTTTTTTTGTATTTTATTACTTTAAATTCAGATAAATCTATAGAAGCAAAAAAAAAACAAAACAAAACAAAACACAGAGTATAAATAAAAATATTTTCAACAATACGTATATTCAATTTTTATTGAAAATCTTACTTTTGACATGATCCACTTCACCAACATTTTAATGACAATCCAATGTGATGATTTTGTCTATATCTGGATTATTACAGGTTAGGTCATTGCGTAAAGAAATTAAATATTTTATGTGTATATATATATATATATATATATATATATATATATATATATATATATATATATATATATATATATATATATATATATATATATATATATATATATAGGTGATACGTAAAATCTGGAAATACTTCAAAGAAAGACAGTTTTTCTCTAATTTATTTGTAAATTATCTAATCACAAGTACCGTAATTTACATTGATTTTCACATAAGATACTCCATAAAGTCGTGACGATCATGTAAAGTTCCTTGTATTTGACAAACTAGGTAACGTTTAATAGTCTCAATTTGAATACCGGAATTAAATATAAAACCTTCGCGAAGATATTCTCATGAATGGCCAGATTTCCTATAATGGGACCACTGAAAATGTACTCTAACTATAGCATGTATGTGGTGGGAGTAGTCACCGATCCCCACCCACACTCTCCCTATTCACTGTTCTCCATCCCTCCCTCCCACCGACTTGCACCTTCCTTTCATGATACCATGTGGCTGGTCGATGTAGTACAAAACTTAACGTTTCGTTTGTCGTTTTAAAGTAACAGATAACATAATTCAGTGTAGAAAAGGAAAGTCTCCCTATATTTAAGAAAACCCATACATGATAAACGTTTGCAAATTAAACAATATCAAATCTATTACACTGTATTTAAATGTTTCTTTTCTAACACGTTGCAAAAACTAGAAAGCATTGTCATAACTCTACTCCATGTATGGTTATAATTCGCTTGAAAACTTTCGGATTACTGATGTGTTTAAAGATATCTAATTAAATTCCTCCATTTGATATTTTGTGGCTATCGTTCGAACGAGTAATGTATTCAAGAACAATACGACTTGTGTCACTCAACTTACGGTGACAATAAACTACAATGGTTTATACAAATAGAACAGTAACGTCTCATACAGTGTAAGTCATTGCTTCCTTAAAGCATTATCGACGATACAAAACTTTGGCTACATCCCAAAACAATCGCCTTTGACCGCGTTATTATCTTTGTAGAAATGATACCATGTTGTGTATTTTACCTTGTTGGCAACAGCAAATTACATTGTGTAATTATTTCGATTCTATTGATTTTATTTTCTTGATTTAAGGTAAAGGTGGTTTGATATCCTTGTATCAAAGGATCATATTCTTCTGTAAACCGTAGAACGTTTTAAGGCTATATTGACAAGATGACCAGTGTGCAGACAAAAAATCAAGAATTTGATAAAGACGAATAAATCAGAGAATTCTTAACATTTCAGGTAACAACTAAAGCGCGCTGTCTTGTTTATACAGAGATTTGGAAATTCTATACAATATGCTTTTTCTTGACAGATAACATCGTAATGTCATGAAATTTGAACTGCCATATACTCGTCTGTTCAGACATGTCAGTATTCAGAATATACCAAACAAGATAAAAAATGTAATTGTTTAAGGTTCTATCGACCATTCTTACTGTAACAAATTTAAAGCCGACTACCTGTAAAATACTTACTACTTATGGTTCTATGGATTTATAATCATTGAAGGACTTGTCTGAAAGAAAAAAAAAAACACATTTTAAATTTCTTTTGAAAGTTCCCCCTTCCCTTTTGCACTTTTTCTGGTGAAATTCTATATTTCTTGCAATTGTCATCATTGTCATGTTATAGAAAATAAAGTTTATAAGTTAAATTATCTATTTCCCTATATATCACGTAGCTTTCTAGAATTAACGTTCAACAAGGATATCTTAAATTTTCTATTTCATAACGGACTGGTGTATTGTATTATAGGTTTACTTTTAATGCTGTGGATTTTTAAAGAAAATTGACAAAACCATTAAGACAAAAATTCTCTTCAACTTATTGGTTGCTGTGTTCTCACTACGTCACACCTTATAGCTTAAAATTAAATACTGATCCTTACAATCCCGCTTCATGCTTCATGCTTCTAATCAGTAAGATATAAAAGTCTATTGCTAAAAACTTACCTTACAAGTAAATACAACCTTTCACTTAGAGTTCATTTTGTTCATGTTTGCCTTTGTTCTTTCACGTTAGCTTACATATCATGTGCCAGAGTAGCTGTAAGACCGGGACAATTTCAATAATCTAAGTCTTCCCGGAAGAAAGTTGTAATATAAAGTTTAACTCTTTAAGTGTTTATTGATATTTGCAATATCGGCGGCATATCAGTATCGGTAAAAGTTAGCCTCATTGAAGATAACGGCAAACTAACATTTAACTTTTTTTCCCCACAAAAAGCCAGTTTCGATTAATAGCAAGTGGCCAATATGCCGAACAGCCGTTCAAACAAGCATGACGCAAGTTCTGAAAATATTAACCGATCTAAACAGACCAGTCATGGACATTTACCGTTAAAAACTCATCAGTCTTTGTCGCGCATTAAAGAAAATGTCACCAGTCTGGCTGATGTATTATACAATTTTATATTCAGGATAGTAACTTAACGTATGTGAATATATGTTTATACCTACAATAGTAGCCTATCAGTCCTCCGCTGAGAATATATGTTTTTACACATGGAAACCCCTCTTCTAAATCATTCCGAAAATTGTGTACATTGCAGAAGCTGCAAATAGTATCATGGATGCCGTTTGTGAAAACATCAATGACTGATGAAAAGATTGTATTTTGAAAATCAAGTTTGCGTATCACATTTTGTTGCCGATTGGTTTACGAAATATTTCAAACACGAAGCACTTGCTAATTTTGGCTAGACTTAGTTGTTAGTATAGCCGGCTGATGGAAGTAAATAGGTGTCTACAGAAATTAGACAATGTGTAAAAGTAAGCTGGCCTGAGGATTCGATCCTAGCAGGATCTTCTTCAAAGGCTAAATGACAAGTAACAGTAACAGAAGCGACAAAAACGCACACGAAATTAGACAATCAAAGAATATGTTTTCGTTTTCGTTCTGATAAACGCATGAACTTACCTTATAAGTAAAATGACCCCTTTCAAATCTCAGAGTTTCGTTGTGCACGGTAAGTATCAAGACACGGTAATCTTAGAATAGCTAGGACGATTTAAATGATCCCTAAGTGTTATTAAGGACTGTTAAACACAAATGCGTTACAACATTTGTCTGTAATCTTCTTACGTCAAAATATAATTTGAACAAAGAACATCTGTCTGCATTAAGCAACAAAGCTCTAAGGAAGCAGTCAGCTATTGCCTTTGTTCTTTACGTGAACTTACGTATCATGTACCAGGATAGCTGTTACACCGGAAAAATGCCATTAATCTAAAGTTTCCTGGAAGAAAGTTGTATCCTGTAAGTGATCATTGACCTGTAAATCAGCTATGGAATGTAGACAAAGATACAACATCAATACAAGTGGTGATCCGGAGAATATACCAAAGTTTATATCGACTTAACTTGTTTTAACCTCACATGTTTTGAACCAGTTTGCGAATTGTTCTTTCTTTCCCTCGAACTGTTTTTATAAGACATTAGCTTTAGATTTAATCTGATCCTGCTTAGTGTTGACTGCATCAATCTGTATGTCTTGTAATGTATTCACTAAAAGTATTTTATTACACAGGGAATCGTCGGTGCCGACAGAAGATCTTCAGGTAGGTGTAGTTGTTATGTTATATGACCTTATGATAAGAAGTAACCTCAGTAGGCTATATCACTTATGTATTATAAATGTTAACACCTCAGTTGACCAACTTGAATGGCTGGAAATGTTGGTTCTTTAGTGGTCGCTCTAAACGTTTTTTTTTTTTCAATCATGTCACCATTTCCGAACATCTATTATGAAATTGATTTCCTCTGAGTCGTATATTTTCGATCTTTTCATGTCCAACTTGCCACATCGATATTTTTTCATGTACGTTAAATAGAATTTGACTGTTTTCATTAGTCTTTAACAACTGATAACTACGAAAACATTTGATTCAAATGGTCTTTGAATTTTATGTTAACGTAATTGTTTCAAAACAGTTACATCTGAGAATCCAACCACGATTACCTTATTAAATTTAATATTAGTCGCGATATCTTCCTCTATACGGTAGTTGAGTAATAATTGGCATAAAGGCTAATCTTTTATCTTAAGTCTCATAGTAACAAAGCCATGTTTATTACAATTGGCTCAGAATGTTATTTTCGTTAACTGAAATGATTTTTCAATCAAGATAAAATGTTTATTTGTTTTACCTTTCATCCAGATTTTGCATACTTTGTTTTTCAACAACCTGAGTATCCGAGAGATTGCAGAGAAGTATCGAATGCATGTTCCTCTACTCACAATACATCTGGAGTGTACCTTATTAAACCAGATGGCTACCCGGAACCGTTTGAGGCTTACTGTTATAATGATCTTGATACTGGTGGATGGACGGTATGCCATAATTGATAACTTGATGTCCCCTGTTCAACTTTAACCAGTTTTGAGCAAATTTACTAAAATTTTGCCCACAGCAATACATAGTGATGTAAAAAAAATCCTTTTTTCAACTTGAATCTTTTTATCGAAGCAAAATTTGAATCAATTATTTGTATACATTTTGAAATTAAGTCCAGTGTAGTTCATCTTCCAAGAAAAACTGTAAACCTTTCGCCTACACTACAAATTGAAGTTATATATATAATTTCTATTTTCTGTTAGAATATTAGCAACAAATCACATTGCGGTAGGGAACGAATAATTAATATTTAATAACGTCCTAGTTAACGCTTAACTTCTTTGGTATTCGTCGTAGGTATTACAGCGCCGAAGATCAGATTCCGTCAATTTCAATAGAAATTGGAAAGATTTCAGAAATGGCTTTGGCTTTCTAGGGAGTGAGTTTTGGATTGGAAATGAGAAAATTGCATTCTTAACAAATCAAAAGCGGTACCAACTGCGAATGGAGTTTGAGAACGTTGCTGGAGATACTTACTATGTAACATACGACGAGTTTCGTATCTCAGATGAATGGGGGGATTATCATATATCTAGTTTAGGTACATTCAAAATATCAGATGGTAAGTGTCTTTTACATTATTATTAAACATAAAGCCAAAATAACTCGTATTTGTTTATTAAATGTCGAAAGTAAACGTGCATAAACTGAAAGGTTTATTCTGAGATCGAATTGATCTTTTGGAAGTAAAAATTGACATGGCAAAATTTTTGTTAGCTTGAATAAACTGCTACAATACATATAGTACGAGTATACATAGAGTATACCAGCAAGTACAACGGTGCTAAAATACATATAGAAGCGGTTCCAACATGATATGATATATATGATATGTTGAAATATTAATATTGCATTATTATCTATACTAGATTTCGAAATGGCCTCCATTAGCTGAATTGTGATTACGCACTTACTACATTACTGCTTCGTACTCAACACTAACCTTGGTTCTGAACAAGGAACCGTATCTAACATGTGTACAACAGAATGTTCACACATTAACAGGTCCGTCTCCCAGTTTGATCAAAACAACCAACGCTGTAATTAATAATCATTGTTGTCAAAAAGTAGTATAGTAACTCCGAGGAAAATCGGAAACAGAAGTAAGCTATGACTATATGGTTTCAGACCAGTTGTGCAACAAATTATGGAGTATCATCTCGTAATGTTGAATAAATATTAACATAAAGTTGAATAAGGAACAGCCACTACCTGATTTAAATTGTTCTGTATATATTCGAACTGTTTCTGATTGTGTGTTTTTCCTTTAACCTTCAGATAAGAGTGACATGAGAGGGCAGAATGACAAACCTTTTCTTTCTCACGTCATATTCTTCGTTTCTCTATCAGGTTCATATTATTTATATTTTATTATTTCCTGTACTCTAGGAATAATCCCCGAGTGGTGTCCAGCTAATGAGATATTTAGCAATGAGACCTGTGAAAGGAATTGTGATGACCCTGACTCTTGCATCTCGGCTACATCTCACTCAGAAACAGAGCAATGTGTTTGTGTCGGTGATTATCTAATACAGCAAGAGCGATGTATTCCTTTGAACCAATGCAACTGCTTCGTCGCTGACAAAGGAGGTGTATTAAGGGTCAGTACGGCTTTTTCGGGGCATTTTAAATGCTTTCCTCTTCATTTATTGTTTGATAGCTACCTTTTTATGGCGAATCCGGAAAGCCTGCGTCATCCGAGTTGGCTTCAACGACCGCATTTAAATTTCTTAAAGGTTCATATACTTGCCTAGATCAATCAATAGGAAGTTTGTATTGACCACACACTGTTGAAAACCTATACATTTCACTGTGACAACCGCAAATTGATGAAAGATTTATTAGTATTTTCGCTGAATATCTTAAATTAGGACGACGAGTTTTACGTCAATTCAAGATGTACACTGAGATCAACTTGTGAGAACAACCAGATTATAGAGGCGAGTTACCAGTGTAGTGATCACGCAACCTGTGATGAGAGGAACGGTGTACGTAAATGTTACTGCAATCAAAACTACCAAGGGGACGGAGTGACGTGCACCCACAACTGCTTCGTTGCTGCCAAAGGAAGTGTATTAAGGGTCAGTACATTTCTTTCAGGACATTTTAAATACTTTGCTCTTCACGCATTGTCCATATTATTTCAATCAAACCTTTAAATAGTTAAATTGTCGATTATCGCTATACATTTACAGTAAACCGATTGGCGTGTGTATCGCGGTTTAGGCAGGGACCATGAACCCCAATTCTGTCGCCGGTGCAGGCAAACCTGTCAGTCGATTGATGTATTACATTAAGAAGGGATTGATAATACTACTCATACGGATGTTCATTCCCTCATAAATGTTACATAAAAAGTCATGATTTACTATTGAACCCAAAGTCTTGCGATTAGAAAGAATTGTAGCCTAAGTGTTAAGTTGAAATAAACCTTTGAATGCAACATGTTTCAGCTACGTTTTGGTTTTAATGGCAAATCACTAGATCGAATATATTCGAGTTTGGTTCAAAAACTTCATAGAACTTTCCTAAAGTTCATACCCTTTGCGAGAAAAGTCGAGGGATAATTTGCATTGACAATATATCATTCATTAGGTTTTTGTTTCGCTGAATATTTTAAATTAGGAAGGCGAGTTTTACGTCAATTCGAGATGTACACTGAGATCAACTTGTAGAAACAACCAGACTATAGAGGCGAGTTACCAGTGTAGTGATCACGCAACCTGTGCTGAGAGGAACGGTGTACGTAAATGTTACTGCGATCCAAACTACGAAGGTGACGGAGTCACGTGCACTCACAACTGCTTCGTTGCTGCCAAAGGAAGTGTATTAAGGGTCAGTACGATTCTTTAGGGTATTTTAAATGCTTTACCTGTATTCATTTATATCTAGCGAAAATACAAAGCATGGCAACGCAATTATGATACACCCAGAACGATTAACGTTACCTAATATATTTAAAACGCTCATGATCGTTTATTAGTGTTAATCCAGTGTGTCATCAAAAGTCGCTAAAATTGTAACAAATAACAAATATTTACTATCTTTGGAATATGACGTCATACATTTATCTTTCCAGGAAGGTGAATCATACATCAATTCTGACTGTTCATTACGAATAACTTGCAACAGTAACTTACTCACAAGTGAGAGGTACAGTTGCAGTGCAGACGCAACCTGTGAGGAGCGGAATGATATCCGTAGATGTTACTGTATCGAATGGTTTGCAGGTGATGGTGTTACATGTACCCGCGGTGGACCGAGAGATTGTTCTGATCTATACAGAGCGGGTAGAAGAAATAACGGAAAATATACCATTTATCCAGCTGGGAGCTCTGGTTTTGAAGTTTATTGTGAAATGTCTAGTGGGGGATGGACAGTAAGTTTTAGCCATTGACAAGTAAAATCTTTCCCATGTTAAACTTGTGTTTTCTCATATGACAGGACTTCGTTCACTAACATTTGAAGTAAATCATTCAATTATTTAATTAAATTGATCCATCTTCCTATCAGTTCATAACAAATCGGATTATTGACCTTCACCAATTAATTTATCTTACTTATTGTAGTACAATGATACATTGTATACATTACTTACTTGCCATCTATAAACTAATTGATTCTCTTTTTAGATTTTGCAACGACGTACAAGTAATTCCGTCAGCTTTTATCGAAACTGGAATGAGTACAAAAACGGGTTTGGAATTCCAACAGGAGATCATTGGATTGGCAACGATAAAATATACAAATTGACAAATCAAAAAACCTACCAACTTAAAATAGAAAAGACAAACAGGGAAGGAGCAAGATACCACACCCGTTATTCATCTTTCAGAATCAGTAATGAGGGAGACAAATACCGACTGTCATTGAGTGGCTACAATGGAAATGCTGGTATGTATTGTGCTAAATGTCAATCATACGCATACTTGTAGTTATTTCGTCATATTATTCTAGCATAACTACCTGTAGTTTTAATCACACTCTTGGATTTTTACTCGTACATATACTCAGGTCATGTTATACATCTAGTGTATATACTAATGTCAAACTGTATTAGACGTCGAGCTTTGAGTCCCGTGCGCATTGCTCATTAAACAATTGCCTTGCATTTTAGCACGTGTTGGTAAAATGATATATTATTGTATATATATATAAAATATAGTTGTAACATCATACATAATATATCATATCAACCACTTTTATATAGTTAGTAGCGTCTGCTTGCTCGCAAATGTCAAGCTTAAAACATTAAGGAATTATAACCAGTCTGGAAACCTAAAAACTGCTGCAGCATTTCAGCTTACTTTGTGATTGAAATATGTTATTAAAGAGTGAATTAAATTAATTTCTTAAAGAACGACTTTATCATTTCCAAACAAAAGAAAATTAAGTTTCATTTGACCATACAATATTTGTTCATTACATTGATTGAGAGGCCAATTATATTACAATAATAACAACAAAAGTATCAAATAATTCGGACATTTTTTTAAGAGATCAGTCGAGACGATGTGTATGTGTTACATTCTTAAAGAGCATTATTTGCCGCATTTCTTATCGTTAGAATGTTTAATCATATGGTAAACTATTAGTTTGTTGATATCAAATTAAAGTAATCCGTCAGTATGAAATATAAGACGTTATCACGAGAGAAGATGATGACATGAATGATACAACCAAACACTTTATTACCCTCCCTCTTTTTTGAGCACCTATCATATATTGAACAGTCAAAACTATATATTTTACAAAATGCCGAAAGTGAATACTTCAATAAATGCACCGATTACATTTCTGCTAATCTGTCAATCACTACTATATTATTAATTAATATTTTTCAAAGGAAACGAATAATTATATAAATTCAATACTGACATTCAGAAAAATATTGTCGTAATTAACTATGTTCTCAAATGAGGTCCCAGACGAATTAACAGAATTGGAATCGCTCCAGTAAAGATTCGTAAACTTGACTCCTTTGTTCAATATTGTAACATTCCTTACCATAATTTAGAACTCGTATATGAAACCACAAAAATATAACGTAAGCCCAACTTAAACGAACAAAATAACAAACGCAATTATAACCGACAACTCTAGCAAACGAACCTAAAATGACTTAATGATGTTCAGTATATATAAAAGGAAAAAACTTCGTATTTTACAAGAAAGTACCTTCATTCTATATTTGCTAATATCATTCCAGGTAATAACGCTATGGTAGCAAATTCCGGATATCGATTTAGTACGCGAGATCGAGACAATGATGGATCGAGTACCTTCGATTGCGCAGAAAAACACCGAGGTGGCTGGTGGTATCCAGACGATAGTAACACAGGCTCTACCAGCAACTGTTACTCATTCAGCAATCGCGTAGCTACAGGTGGACATGCGTACTCTGACTGTATCTGTTATGATTATTATTATTATTATTGTTATTATTATTATTGTCCCTCTAGCCGTCCACATCTGAAATGCTATAATTGTGAAAGCTGTACTGGCTATTATTATTATTATTGTAATTATTATTATTATAAAAGGATATGCTGCGCAAACAAAAACCCGGCATATGAGACAACTTTCTATTCCTGCGGGTACTCCAATCTGAATGGTGAATACTCGTCCAACGATTACCGCGGTATCTTCTGGAAGAATCTTCACGGTTCTGATTGCGGTATCACAACGACAACAATGAAAATTCGTTCAGTTCAATGATCAAATTAGTAAGGTAAAGTCTTCAAGATAACAATGATATGAAACGGTTGGCGAAATACTAACATGTGTTAAGTAAGAAGGAAATATCGAAGCTTTAGAAGGTTTGTGTATTTGAAATATGAAAGTGAATGAAAGGTACACTAATGAACCGATGAACATTTTATAGTTATTACGTACAGTATCCTTAACATTGATCTGTTATGCCCAAGTACTACTTCCAAGGCATTACTATGTATTAAGGGACAACACCAAGTGATGGTGAACTACATATCTTATGTAACTCGATGACTTCTGTAATTGCATTGAACTTGTAGTGTATTTGTTAAAATGCCATCTTAAATAATGGCACTGGGAATGATATCAAATAAAATACAATGAAAGTATCTGAAAAGAAGGCACCAGTATGATGAGTAGTATTATTTTTTTTTTTCAAATGCTCCACTATGTTGTATATAAGCAGCTAATGGCAACGTAGGAACTACATCATAAACGTTTCTATATGCTTTCTGAGTTATTTAGTTACTATGTCTGACGAACAGTTCTTCCAGTAGACTCCTTAGTAAAAGCTACTCTTATAGTCAGAAAGAGCACAACCAACCGAAACCAACTAATATATTCCATCCTTATTCCCGAATTACTTAACTTACAGTGACACAATTAGGTCATTTTTTTATCGTTCTATAACTAAAGAAGCGTTTACATTCACACGAAGTTGATTATATAAGCATGGTTCCGGGCGACTCCTTTAATGAGTTATTTGTCAAAGGTTTATACTCAACCAGTCTCAGTAACTTTGTCATTAGTCTACATAACTTTCTTTTTCTCTTACTCATCTCCATGTAAGAATACGATGTAGCTTTTATTCATCCAATTTGCGAGTTTTAGTTCATGAATAAATTCAAGCAATATCTAAATAAGAAGTATAGGAGTAGACCTTGATTATTAGTAAATAGAAAGAACAATTGTTAGAAAACATCAAAAAAAGAAAGGCTGAAAGAGTGGACAGATTATAGCACAGGCTCTAATACCTACATGTTGCATTAACAGCACCCCATCCGCTTTCCTCCAATTAGACCACCTAAACTGTGACTAGAATATTTGCTTTAAATATCATAGCTTTGTGTTCACTTGTGGACGACAATTACTACAACGAAAAATATGAGATTAAATAACCGACTGTAGTTCATCCCTTAATATTTGAGAAATGTCAAACATTAAGAGCAAGATAAACGGACTCGACGTATTATCCTTTCAATGCCGTCACATTATTTTTCTTTCCTACAGACAGGATTGTTATTATTGACTTTAGGTCACTCATAAACATGTTTATTGTTTTTTATTGTAGTAATTCTACTTAAGACGGCAGATAAATTTCTGAAAGATTCACATTCACACGGGTCGTATCTTCATCTTCAAAGAACAAGATGTTATACGTTTCCATTTAAGTAGATTTATTAAGTATACCGATCGGGACCATTTTTCATAATCCTTAACCCTCACGTATCAGCCCACGGAGCAAATTTATAACAACCTAAATATGTTCCGACAAAGTATTCTTATTGAATTAATGATGAAATTAATATTGACGGATATTGCTAACAGTTACTAGAAAATATATTGTTCAATATACGCTTATCAATGCTATAATGAATATTTCAGAAAGATATGTGAAGATTCTCCCGCAATGCGTGTACTTTTCAAAATCGAGTTGAGGGGGCTCCTCCAATTATGACGACAGACACTCAATTTTGTAACCATATAGTAGTCGTACTTCAAAAAGTCGGATAATGTTCCAACAAACTTACTTTTACACTGGTCGTAGTACGGAATGCCATACGTATAAAAAATGTCCAAAACAATATAAGCATCTCCAAATATGAGTATGTCCTAGTTTATATAGGTATGTCGAAACTATTATAAGAATGTCCACTAATAAAATGAGCATGTCAAAAATTATATGAGAGTGTCGAAAAATTAAATGAACATGTCGAATGTAACTGCTAATATCATATTTGTAGAGAACATTTTGGCGTTTGAATTCACATCATTTGTTGCAAAATGTCCAAAATAATATAAAACATGTTCAAAATAATAGGAGTATGTCCAAATTTATATAAACATATCGAAACTAATATAAGTATGGCCATAAATAATTTAAGCATGTCAAAATAATATGAGGGTCGAAAAATGACACGAGAATGTCCAAAATAATAAGAGTGTCGAAAAACTAATACAAAAGAAATAATAATAATAACAATAATAATAATAATAATAATAATAATAATAATAATAATAATAATAATAATAATAATAATAATAATAATAATAATAATAATAATAATAATAATAATAATAATAATAATAATAATAATAATAATAATAATAATAATAATAATAATAATAATAATAATAATAATAATAATAATAATAATAATAATAATAATAATTTAACTTTGTAATGAGCATTAAGGGGTTTGAAGTTGTTAAACGTATTTTGAATGGTATTTGTATATATATTGCTCTAAGGAGTTCGACTAAATTTGTTGAAAAATACAAACTTCCAAAATAAATACTTCTCAAATTAAGATGTGATGAGCCCCCATTCCTACACCCCACCCTCTTTTATCCTTTACAAGCTAAATTTGAAAATAGCTCAGTCTGAAACAAATTACTACAATCTTTTTCGCTGGTTTCTTTGTTTATAAGTTACACCTAAGCAGCAAGTGATCTGTCTGAACTAGTTGGCGAAGCTTACACTATTAATTGCGGTAAACGAATACAAGTAATTTTAATTTTATATGAAGATACGAATAATAAATAGTACGAGATCTGCCTTAAAACGGGACAACTAAATTAGTCCATTGATACTACAGTAAGACCAGTGTCTGTGCCACCGCCTACGCAAACTTTCCGCGTTCCAGCGTTGCAGCGGGGGACACTACAGACAAATAGGTTCAGTTGGCAAGCGATTGATATTGAAAATAATACACGGTCATTATTCCAAGTAAAGTGTTTGGCAAATAGGCCAAATTTGCGATAATTTAGAGGTTTGCAAAAGCTTTGCGTAAATTTCATGTATTGTACATATTTTCCCTAAAAGCGCATTACATTTCACAAAATTCATTCATAAACAATTCTGATTACAAATACTCTTCAAAGAGATGAGTCCTCAATTTAGATTTAAGAAAGATAAAAATCGTCCACTGAGGTAAGTATATGTGGAAGCTTATTCCATTGGCGTGGTGTACAGGTCGAAAAAGCACGCTCTCAATAGAAATTATTACGTGAGCGTGGTTCATTCAGCCAGAATTCCCCGTCGAAGCTACTACTTAAACTTCGACTAGGAACACGCTGACTTAGAAGCTCCTCCAGGTAGACCGGTTTCACAGCATGAAGAATTGTATGTGTAATACATAACATCTTGAAAGTAACGCGGTGCTGGTCAGGAAGCCAATGGAGATATTTGAGAATGGGTGTTGGATGCTAAATTTCTTTGTTCTTGTAACGAGGTGGGCAGCAGGATATTGAATGCGCTGTAATTTCTTGATTTCCTGTGAGGTAGGCCAAAACATAAACCATTGCAGTAATCAAGGCGGGAAGTAATGAAAGCATGAATAAGTTTTTTTTTTTTTTTTTCAGTTGCGCTCTGATCCAGCATATTTATGATACTGCATATCTTACACAGAGCAAACGAAGCTAATGTAAAACAGACTTAAATGTCGGAAATGTATGTTATCATTGTGTAAAGAAAACATGATCATTATTTAGATTTGATTTGATTCACCGTGTGATATAAACTTATATAACTTAGATAACTTTAGGCACATAATTAATGCTGATGAGTTGTTTTCCGTTGGAATCACTCTTATCTATGACCAGGTTGTATTTATTTGTCAATTATGATGATCAAGTCCCTTTGAATTCCTTGAGGCTCATCAATTAGAGTGGCTGGAAGTCTTAGTCCAACAAAGAGTTTTTTCAATTACGAGAAAACGTAATTAAAAACCATACGAATGTGATGGCCACAGTAACAATAACGAGTTATATTGAATGTCGACCAGAGATGTTCTCTTGATTTTATGATATCCAAAAAAAAATGAGTTAGTTCTATTGATGAAACAATGGATTAAACATAATCATTTATTGTTGCGCTGTTGGAACAGAAGTCGTCATCAGTTAAGAACACTATCAAAGAGAATTTTAGATGATTTAAAAAAAAATATCCCGAAAAGCAATTGCAATTTTTATTATATCAAGAATAAAATCTGCCTTAAGTCACTCTTTAAACGTTTGCTCTAACATGAATCTGTCTAGATCTATAATACATAACCGATTAAATCATATTGAGCCAAGATATTATCAACCGCACCCTTGAACGAAGGACATATTTTTAAGTTAAACGTAAAGAAAAGTTGAAAAATAGTATTTCAAAATTACGATACACTCCTTATGAAACGATCCTTACTGAAATACACATGTTGCTTTATATATATATATATATATATATATATATATATATATATATATATATATATATATATATATATATATATATATATATATATATATATATATATATATATATATATATATATATATATATATATATATATATATATATATATATATATATATATATATATATATATATATATATATATATATATATATATATATATATATATATATATATATATATATATATATATATATATATATATATATATATATATATATATATATATATACGTATTTATAAAAAGTTCTTGAAAGAACATCAACCCCGAACAAAACTTTATTTTCCCGAAAAATGAAAATCGAAATCTACCAAATTACAGGATATAACGATTGGAACGTTGGACGTAAACTCGTATGTTGTACAGATATTTCTCTCTGATCCTCTGTCGCCACAAATTAAATGATGTTTGGTCATATACCGCTAATACGTTATGTGAAGAAGGTGTATGGAAACAACTAAATTCCTGAAAAAAAGTATAAACTCTGATTTCTCTGCACAGATAATAATTAAGTTTTATCGTTGTAGTCAATCATTGCAGTAAGAATCAGATAACATAATTAATCGATACTTCATTATGTATTTCCTTGTTTTGACATCAGATGAAACAGTGCTACATGGCTAGATCATGTGTAATCATACGGTTTGTGATACCACTTCGTGTTTCAGTTGCTTGCAGGGTTGTGTAGCATTTTGTAACCTATACATGCCATTACTGAGAATTGTAGATATGACCGTTTTAATTACATCTGTAATGTTTTTAAGCAGTTAAAACACTTGCATACAATAAAGTGAAACAAATGTGTTCGTCAACTTTACAAGGAATGGATAGTTCCTGTTCCATATCACAAAAAGGGAATTATATCTCATCTACTGTTCACTGCATGTGTGATTTTTGTAAAAAAAATAATTAGAAAAAACAACATAAATATTATTGTAACAAATATATTGTTAATCTTTCTTACTCTAGAACATACAAACACTTTTATTGAAAGGCGTACATAATTATACTATTTCTGGGATTCGTTTGATACTCGAGAGATGCTGCTGGTCGATATAACTATTGCCCGAATCCGAGCGACCTTCCATATTCGGCACACTAAATACAATGCGAATATACTCATTTAATTCAGTAAAAGTTCAAACTACAGAGAAGTTGATATTTGCGATGTAAAATAACCATTCTTGTCGTATCCTTATACTTGCATTTCGAGTTCTACAAATCTAATTAACGCTCCAAATAATAGAGCTTTTGAGTAAAATTTAGCCCAAAATTTTCCATTCATAGTAAAGGCACTTGTATTAACAGATGCCCATATGAGACATACTATACTGCATACAACATATCTTGTGTATTTTTAATGTGACTAGCCATTAATGTACATGTATTTAATGGACATCCGTACGTATGAAGGTCCTTCCTTAGGTAACGATTTCCCCTTCATTAGTCCTCTGACTGTCACGGGAGGTCAACAAGTCTCTCTTTTAGTTTGTTTGAATTTCTCTTTTTCATTTGGGATCGATGGCAGAACTTCGAAGAAAATATGTTTTCGTCTTAGCTGTATTGCTGCTTTTGAACTCAAAAGGATTTCAGTTAAGTCTCTAAAATATTACTTAAAACAAATTGATATATTCAACTTAAAATTCCATCAATTTTTTTCGACTTGTATAATGATGCATTGGTTGACAACTTGGAACTCTTTCACTTCAGTTTAAAAGACGTACGTGTTCGTACATACTAAACTCAAAATACTATCTACCTGCGCTGACGTGTTACCACGTGTGTTCGTAGATTACATTATGATTGATAAGCTATCGGCTCATTCAACAGTAACTTTTTGAAACATATTTTGTGCGTTATTGAGCATTATTCTGAACACAGATAATCTCACGCCATTCACTTTATTACATGTATTTATTTAAAATTATACTTTATTTTTCATATACCTCTCCCCTCCCCGTTTAACAGTCCATTATGGTCCATTTGTGTGATATCCAATTTTGAATAAAATCATTACATTTAAGAGAATAAAACAATGAATTTTTAGTAAACCGCACATCAACTTTTTTACAAGTCCGTGGCAGAGGTTAAGCTATTTATTATCAACACGAATCTGTTTGAAAGAGAACTTTAAAACAATTCAAAGTATACAAATACATATGCATAGGGAATGTATGTATTTTAATATTTAAATATATACATCTAAAATTCTGGAACATACACAATTCTGTATAAAATACTTCAAGTTGCGCGTATATCTTGAACGCAAAGACTAAAAGTTCTTGTAACGGAACCGTAAGAGTTTCGAAACCGTTCATATGTTTAGATAACCAGTAGTTGTAACATGCGAGTGAAAATAACATCAACCACTTTTGATGTTATTTTTAATGATGACAATTTGTTCTATTAATTCATTAAACTACTTATATTTTCCGAATACAACATTTATCTCTCCGTCAAAATATCTGCCAGTATGATAAAGCAAATTAAGTTTAGCTTACTTTAAAGAAATATATATTCGGACATGTTCAATTAACGTTCCTAGTGAATAATTCATTGTCCAAATTACGATATTTCTTCCATTGTACTGATATGTTCAATCTTGTGGAATGATTTTCGAAAGAAGCCTTGGGCGTAATACGCAGACGTTAAATTTGTCAACATAAAATTTTGATCAGATTTGTGTTACATACAGCGGTAGCGTTACGCACAGTAGCTCCAAGTTATATACGAGACCAGCTAATAGTTCTTCATTATTGTAACAGTTTAAACGTAAAATAGTTAAAAAATCAAATTCAAAGTACAAAAAACCTGATTTTAACAATGCAGCAAGTAGTTTCAAATCTGCTTAGGCAAAGTGTTAGTTTCTTACCTATTGCAATATAAACCTTAAAAAAAAAACTTGCAAATGTGCCAGCTGGGTAGGTAACTGTTTAATTAAACCAATAACAAACCACTATAAACGCATTAATGTAATATGCTCTTCAATGTATGTATATACATAAGAGTAACTACTTATCTGTTTCTCACACAGTTACAAGAAATAGCACAATGTACCTTAAATGATCAACAATTATTTGTGAAACATCAATAAATCATCTAACATTTGAAGCAGATAATATGACAACAAGTATCTTTTTGTCAAGTAATACCGTATGATAAAAGCTCAATACTTAAAAATTATCTTCACTAGTTTATGTTCATTATTGTAACTAATAAATGATTATTTGGCGTGAGTCTTTATTATTCATGATCAAGTAATGCCGATGTCAATATTATTTCTTTTAAATATTTCAACCTTATATTTAAGTAGTTCGTATACGACTTTGCTGGTTAATATAAGGCTATATATTCGCCAATATATTGTTTCACTTTGGCGGTCAAATGATCGTATCACACTTGTGTCAGTTAATATGTATTTGATTTCTGACATTTCCGTTTCCTATAGAGATCACTTTTGAAGCGTCATGACAATATAATAATCATCAACCAAGTGTAAATATGTATCATATTCAAATTGTTAGTATCTTTGTTAAAAGTTTGCTCCGAAACGTTGTTTTAAAAATAAACTACGACAATGCATGACAACCTAAATGTTATGTAAAATATCAGGAAATAAAAACGAAGTGTAATTAAAATAGTAAATGTGAAACGTTGTTACTTTTGAAAATGTACCGGTAGCATCCGAACAGTCGTCTACGTAATCACGAAAATTTAAAAAAAAAATATTCATGCTCATAAAAACAAAAACATTATGTTTAAAGTTGTTCCAAACCAAGTTCCAGAAAAAAAGAGAAGTATAATAGACTTGTTGATAAACATCACGCAATAATCCCAGACAAAACGATAAATAAATCCGCCTATTCTTTCGTAGTGCGTTTCCGTTGTAAGTTCTTAATTGTAACTGTTAGCATGTTATAATTTATGATTTTGAGCTTTCTTTCCACGCTGGCGACAAAACAGAAAGGTAAACATTTCCTCGCTTCTTCCTTGCAAAGTCTGTAACATAAAAATTCTTAAGATGTTACAATAAAACACGCGATCATGCCTGCAAGATTCAAAATCGTGCTGTTTTGAGTGACTCTAGATGATGTTTGATTGTCAAGAATTCTCAAAATGTACATACTATTAACATACTGTATCCCAATTCTCCTTTTTAAAATGTACTTTTTATGTTTATTAGATACCTTTAATTTGCTGTAAATTAATAAGTTGACGAAAACTATTTAAAGGCAAATAAATTTATCATATCTTCTTTAGTTACAAATATCCTTGAAAAGAAGAATTATTGCACGACAGGTGTATTATTAGCTCCTTTTTCCAAATATAATTATTGTAAAGAACGAACTATGGGATATTGTCAGTACATGTATATCTTGTGATCATTGAAAGAGTTGTCCAGTATCTATACAAACATAACATTGAGACAGTACTTATATGACATATTGAATAGGATAAATGAGATGTCTTTTAATTGGACGTAATTGGACATTTAAATTAATATTTCTTCAACATATTTGTCTTTAAAGAAACATCTATATTTCCATTGTACAGGGGTTGGTGAACAGGTGTAAAATTTGACTTCTTGTCATATCAAGAGAAACAAAAGTGTATGAAACTCAATGGTATTATGTCTGATCCTTGATTTACGATGATGTAAGAGAGTTATGCCACTGATGGACGATATGATAACTCATACACGGTATTTTTTTATGAACAAGTATGTGTTTTTATAGGGATTTTAGTATTCACGGGTCTATTCAGGCGTTCAAGAATGGTGTTTGATTGAGCGCAAAACGTCGTTTTTATCGTTTCTCTAAAGAAAATCGCGATAGTTCCATCACATGTTTTGTGAAGATTCTCAACCTACACCTAGTTGAGGTAGTTGAGTTTAGATTAGTTGGAAAAACAACATCATGAGTGATATAAATTCTCCATCAAGCACTAGTTCTTGCCCAAAATATGTTCTCCTTCGATCAAAAAATGGTTTCTTTGTAAGAAAGTAAATCATGTCTTTGACCATGCTTCCTATGTAACAGCTAGCTCTGTACTCGTTGAGAGTCTTAATTAGTGCAGACATTCTGAGTGCGATATAGATTATCTTTGAAAAAGCAACAGGATTTTGTCGAACATTAGTCGTTTAACAAACAAAGGTACGCAAATATAATACGAATGTAGCTTTCACGCGAATGCATGCTAACAATTAGCACCTCCTTTCCAAGAAGTGTCTCGTTGTTATATTATAACTACAATTGACTAACTAGAATACGTTTACTTCAGTGCAGGACTAATGCAGTAACCCCATGTACTTTTTCTTTAAACTAACAAACATAATATGTATATGGATAACTTCATAACAACTTAATATGTAAATAGCAATTATTGTTCTCTTCTAGCCTGTCAGTACGTATCTACAGTGGATCATTGAATAACATCGCTTCTGCATAAATTTGACATTTTCGTGTTGGCAATATGTTATGTTAGCGTATACGAGACATGCACACATTGCAAAGCCTTAAAGTTACCGTTTTTATGGGTAGGTGTTCTTAGAATACAAAAAGGTAAACATATGAAAAAACCGTTTTGTTAAATTGCACCAGTCTTCACAAAATATCAACAATCTGAAACTTACCGATTGTAGTCAATAATATTCAACTTAAAGGGGGGTTCTTTACTGCGAAATATATTATACATTAATATGCATATTCGAATATGTATGCTTTTGTTTCAATTATATCCTGTAGTTTTTCTTTTCTCTTTCTCAGATAATATGTCATTTAAATTTCGATTAGCATATTGAACAGAGAGTATTACTTTCCATCGTTTAAGTAAGTTAGTGTATGGTAACCTATTGTTGTTTTTGGACGGAAATGAGAAAGACTTTAAAACAGACAAAAAGTCATATTTTCAGTTGATATGCGTTGTTTATTAACTGTTGTTTCGAAACTTTAATATTTTTTTTCTCTCTTTTTTTTATTTCTCTTGCAACTATAACTTAACATAATATAGCACTCTAGTGGTGAATTAGGGAAAATTCCTAGATGAAACTAAAAAGTATTTATTTTAATACATTCTGAAGTTGTAAAAAATTATACCAAGGGTACCAATATTTCCTCCACACACTGCTTTTCATATTACGCATTTTTTTTTTTTTTTTGGTAATAGAAAATAGTCCCTCAGAAACAATAGTAAGTTATTCTGCAATGGAATTTCTTTCCGTACTTTGCAGTTGAAAATGAATTTCTTAACTAACATTATAATCAAATCCAGCTCCCTGGCAATGTCCGCACCAAACAACACTGTCTTAATGTCTAGTACTATACCAATATCTATATTCTTTAAAATAGTTTGGAGATGATTCCAAAGCCTAACTAAGAGTGGGCAATAATAGAACAAATATTCAATTGTCTCAACATACCTATGACAAAAAGTACAAGTATCATGAGTAATTGCTTTTATCAAATGCAAGTACTTATTGGACGGGATAATCCTCTGAAGCAGCCTATACTGAAACCACCCCAAATTAACATCACTAGAACCCTTCAATGGCACTGAACAATAAAAAGACCAATCTTCCTCAGTAATATCGAGAGTACCACACCATTTCGTATAGGATTTCTGAATCAACTTCGATTCCTGTAGTAACTTGTTGTAAATATCTTTCGAACGGAACATACCATTGTAAAGCATTTTGTTAAAGTAGCAATTGTTTGGAAAAGCAATATCCATATTCCCATCCAGAGCAGGTCCATTCCAAAAAGTTTTAATGGAGTTAATAATACCATAATATTCTACACAATTTGTGGAAACAAGATATTTTTGGATGAATGAGGTCAAAACTATATCCCCTGCCATCAACTGTGACAAAATCGCAAACAAAACGGATACCTTTGTCATACCAGCGCTTGTAATACACTGGACTGTTACCAATTTTAATATCTTCTCAAATGATTTTACTTCTTATCAGCTTAGATAAGATGAAAATTAGACGGGTAAGCGAAGTAGATGAAAAGTATTACTAAACTCTGTTAACTTTTAAGAGTAACTAAGCTTATAGCAGTAAAATCAATTAGAAGCAATTGCAAAACATTTCTATTACTGCCTAGATATTGAATTTTTCTTTTCATTCGTAGCACCTTTTTCTATAATGATATACAATTTCAAAACAAGGGTTTATTTATTTGAACCAAAAACGATAAGTGTTCTTTTTAATGAGCTATAGATATATCAATTATGTTTGTTAAATATAAGCATAGAATTATGGGATATGTTAAGGTGAGGCCTAATGGATTGGCGTCTTTCCTGAATTGTAGGCCGTATGCCTTGGCCTTGTACAACTTACTTAACTTGACACTGATTCTTCAGAATGTACTTCAGTTAATTGTACACTTGGTTTAATTTTGTCTAACCTCAGATATCGTCAAGCACAAGAGTCAACAATTCAAGTAAGTTGTCGTTCTTTTAGTCTTAATGCTGAACTCCCTGTTAGGGTTGACATATACTTCTAAGAATTAACCATTCCACAGAAATGTGTAATCTAGATAATAGCTCGGATCATTTTTATTTGGAAAGGAAGTATCCAGATGTACTTCACATGTGATACTTTTCTCATATTTTATAGTTATAAAGATTTTTGATGATTTACAATTCTCAATAATTTCCTTGTCGGGTATTGAAATAGTTTAAGCGCTGATTGTGGCACATTGTCGATACTCGTCGAAAAACCATTAGCTTCAATAGTTTACTTCACGCAATTACGAAAGTTCAGATTAGATTTATTCACACTTGTGAGTAGTTTATAGTAATATCAAAACGTTTCTGTGCGACGAAATTCACTTTTGTGGAATTTTTCATTACTGGCTTCAGTTTGGGAAATATTATTGTAGGATGTCCTACATTCATAAATAAAAACTTGTATTGAATAATACTTGATGGATTTAGTGATCTCACAGGAAAATGTAACCAAACGAGGGCAACTGTAATAAGGCTTACTAAAGGTCACCAGGAAAAAGGGCCTAAAATCTACAGAAAGAAAAAAAATCACTTGTTAGCAATTGAATTATGTAGGCTCGTGAAAATAACTTGACTCCTTCAAATCACTGTCCTGTGCTGATCAAAATTAGATTGATAAACCAAAACAAAAGAAGTGAAATATGGACCATCCATACGCTTTTATTGAAGAAAAATGTTATTCATCATGTTTGGCTTCTGTAACCATGTTACCACAGTTTCATCATTTATAGTAGTTCTTTGCGTTATATTTTTCATTTCAAACATAATACACCTGCTTCAATTAGCCTCAATGTTCATACGTCTTATTTTAATTACCATATCATTTGTATACTGTGTAGTGAAAAGAGAGCTATTACAAGGTAAACATATACCACATATCTGCTAAAAAATTCCTTTGCATATGGAAACGCATTTCATAAAATGCTGTAATTTACAGTTTTATTGTTTGTTCTGATCTTCTTCTTTTAATTATCATGTTACTAGACTTGCAGTATTTCCTACTCCAAACTCCGGGTTACCCAAGGGATTGCCATGAAGTACTTAACCAATGTTCTCCTACCAAAGCCAAATCCGGTGTACACCTGATCAAACCTGACCAGTACCCGGAACCATTTCCCGCATATTGTGATCACAACACTTCATCTGGAGGTTGGACAGTAAGTGGTATATATTTTAAGAAGTGTACGCTTGCAATTACATACTTTATTCTAAAAGTCACGCATTGTATAGCACATTGAAAGTTTAATTCCA
This sequence comes from Apostichopus japonicus, assembly GCF_037975245.1. Taxonomy (NCBI): domain Eukaryota; kingdom Metazoa; phylum Echinodermata; class Holothuroidea; order Aspidochirotida; family Stichopodidae; genus Apostichopus; species Apostichopus japonicus. The sequence continues at coordinate 31,129,773 of NC_092569.1, read as the reverse complement.
TTTTTGTTTTACAGTGTATCGGATGATATACCTTGTACGATGTAAACATATTTGAGCCGATTTGTATAAATTGTTAATGTAATGAAATCAATTAAATTAAGTGTATCATACTCTATTTCCTAAACTGAGCAAGAAAGTTTGGTTTGAAGTTACGACCATATAAGAATAAAAGACATCCGTTAATTGTGTAGCTATGTTTTGAATTTATCAGGTCATACAGCGACGCATAGATGGATCCATTGGGTTTAATCGAACCTGGGACGAATACAAAAATGGCATTGGTTTCTTAGACAGTGAATTTCTGATTGGTAATGATAAGTTATCTCACTTGATAAACCAAAAGAAGTACCAGCTGCGAATTGAGCTGGAAATTTATGCAGGCCTGTCAATTTACTTGACATACGACAACTTTCGCATTACCGATGAATGGGGGAATTACTCTATAACAAGTCTTGGTGATGTCAAAGGAAATACAGGTGAGATTTTTTTATATTATAATCTCCATATCTTTGTACTCCAAACGGAAAATAGAAATTTTGAAGAAATATATCAACAGAAGAAACGAATATGATACATAGCTAAATATATTGGTTCACTCAGTCAAATATTTAAAACAAATATGTAGTATCATTTTTGTGTGACTTAAATGAGTATAAGTTGAAGTAACCTTAACCATATTAAATCCTACTTAAGTTTGATCCTATGTTAACAATGAACAATGTTCCCAGGGGCTAGACCATCAGGATGTTAAGAAACGTTCTCTAATACCATTATGTCATAGCAGTGAATAAACACTTCAATGTAGGATTAAATTGACGTGGTTTAATCTTGCCCAGATTTAAACATCACCTGGTGCTTATCCAACAAGAATAATTTGGACAATACATGTGAAAGAACCTGTGAAAATCCAAATTATTGTGTCATACCGGATCCAGCGGATCCGGAGAGATGTCTTTGTCCAGAAAACCACATGATTCTTGGCAACAGCTGTATACCTATAGAGCAATGTGGCTGTTACGTCCAAGGGGACGGTGTCGTATTAACAGTAAGTTTATTTGATGCAGTTCACAAATCTCAAATAATATGAAAACAAAACTTTAACATAAAATCTTTGATTCAAATTGATTAACCTTATGTTTTCTTGATTTATAATATTTTTGCATGATTATTTATTTGCATTTCCGTTTCGGAAATGCAAATGATTTATAATAAATTTGCATGATTATTTATTTGCATTTCCGTTTCGGTTTTACATATTCTTGCACACAATAATTATAGTTTGAAAACTAGTATAAATACAAGGCAAGATGATGAAACCCTCATTAACGTTTAGTAGTAGTAATTCAGTGAAGGATCAAATACGTTACAAATGTGTCATATGGCAATTCCGTTTACTTCTTTGGTATATGTCGTTTTACATTTATCTTTCCAGGAGAGTGAAACATACATTAATTCTGACTGTTCCTTACGGATAACTTGCAACAGTAACGTACTTACAAGTGAGAGGTACAGCTGTAGTGCAGACGCAACCTGCGAGAAGCGAAATAATATCCATCGATTTTACTGTAACGAATGGTTTGAAGGCAATGGTGTTACATGTACCCGTAGTGGACCGAGAGATTGTTCTGATCTTTTCGCAGCCGATAGAAGAAATAACGGAAAATATACCATTTATCCCGCTGGAAGCTCTGGGTTTGAAGTCTATTGTGAAATGTCTAATGGGGGATGGACAGTAAGTTTAGGCTATTGACAAACAAAAGCTTTATCATATTAAAATTGTTATTTTTCATATGACAGGGCTTCCTTTACTAATATTTAAATAAAATAATTCAAGAAGTAGATTAAATTTATTCATCGTCTTATCAGTTTAACTCAATCCTATTATTGAACTACACCAGTTACTTTCTGTAAATTATTGTAGCACAATGAAACATTTTATACACTACACATGCTTTTGATACACTTGTATATTCTCTTTATAGATTTTGCAACGACCTACAAGTAGCTCCGTCAACTTTTATCGAAAGTGGAATGAGTACAAGAACGGTTTTGGAATTCCCACAGGAGACCACTGGATTGGCAACGATAAAATATACAAATTGACAAACCAAAATTCATACCAACTTCTAGTAGAAAAGACAAACAAGGAAGGATCAACATACCACAGCCGTTATGGATCTTTTAGAATCAGTAATGAGAGAGACAAATACCGACTGTCATTGGGTGGCTACAGTGGAAATGCTGGTATGTATTGTGATAACCGTCAATCATACGCAGACTTGTAGTTATTGCGTAATCTGATCCTAACATAACTACCTGTAGTCGTTATCACACTGTAGGATTTTTACTCGTACATATACTCAGGTCATGTTGTAAATCTAGTGTAGAGACTAATGTAGAACTATATACTAGACATCGTGCTTAGAGTACCGTACTAATTGCTTATTGTACAATTGCTTTCGACTTTAGTATGTGTATGTATATGTATATATTGTTACATCGTGGTATACTATATCAATCATCTTCAATATATTTTTCCATTTACTTTCTCGCATTTTCACTCATGTAGTAGACACGATAAAGAGGAACAACTAGTATGGAAGCGATGCAACAGTTTTCTTTGTTATTGAAATATATTATTAAAGAGTTAAATCATTGAATTTCAGTAAATATGCTTTATCGTTTCCGAACGAGAAGAAAATTAAGTTTCAGTTGACAATTCAATATTACTTCATGGAATTTATTTAAAAGCCAATAATACTACAATAAAAACCCCAAAATAGTGCGACATTTTGTTGAGTGATCAGTCCACAAAAAATTGCATTTTTTACCTTCCCAAAGAGCAGTACCTGACTTGGATCATATCGTTATGAGCTGTATCATTTGTATCGTTTTTATCGCTGTATCGTCAGATAAAAGTTAATCAGTATTTCATTGATATTAAATAAAAGTAAAAACGTCAGATGAAATATAAGACGTTTCACTGGAGACGATGATTACAAAGATGAAAAAATCAAACACTAAACATCTTTTCCTCTAATATGCAAACCTACTATGCTGCAAAGTTAAAACTTTACTTTTCAATAAGCAGAAAATGTGTACTTCAAATAGTTAGATGTTTACATTTCTACTCATCTCCCACGAACCTTTAAAATTGCTTTATTATAAAATATTCGTTGCAATAGTTGAAATAATGGTATGAATTATACTATTGATATAATTAACGGTGTTATTAACTAAAGTTCATAAACGAACGGTCAGAATTGGAACAAAATAACAATACAAAGCATTCCCTAATTATTTGTTATTTTCCAGGTAACAATGCTATGGGGGCAAATTCAGGGCATCGATTCAGTACACACAATGAAGACAATGATGGATCGAGTACCTTCGACTGCGCAGAAAAACACCGAGGTGGCTGGTGGTATCCAGATGATGGTAGTACGGGCTCTACCAACCACTGCTACACATTCAGCAAACGCGAAGCTACAAGTCGATACGAGTACTCTGGTTGTAAATGTCATAATGACTGTGGCAGTTATCATTATTGTCCTTCTAGTCATCCACATTTCAAATGTTATGATTGTGACGGCTGTGGTTATATTTTTTGTTACACATATAATAACTACAAAAAAAGATGTTGCGCAAACATAAACCCGATCTATGAAACAACCTTCTATTCATGCGGCAACTCCAATCTCAACGGTGACTACTCGTTCAGCGATAACCGCGGTATCTTCTGGAAGAATCTTCACGGTTCCGACTGCGGTATAAAAACAACAACAATGAAAATACAGCCAAGTCAATGATCAAAGTAGTAAATCAGAAGCATTGAAGGTAACACGGATCGGAAAAATTACAACATATGTAAAATAACGTTTTGTCGAAAATTAATAGAATTAGAAAACCAAAGTGAAAAAAGACAGCAATGAGTCAAACAGTCTTGTAAAGTCATTACATATCATGTACATTATCCTTAACATGTGGCAGGTTTATGCAAAGGTGATCATCTGTAGAATTCCAATGTACATTATGTTATGGTCAAAAATATAAATGACGGTGCATTAATTTTCCATGGGAATAGTTAGCACTGCATGGAGCTCAATGCCGTCTGATACTCTCATACTTTGTCACTTTTTCGATTAATGCATTGATTCAAAATGTTTTTCTTTAAATAATATCTTAAATCACTGAGAATAATGCACAATGAAGCAAAATAAAATAAATCAGTATGTTGACTTGTAATATTGTGTTTTGTATATCAAATAGAAGCAAATTGCAATTTTATGACATCGCCTAGGAACGATTTACCTTATACATTTTGATGTGCTTTCTGTGTTGTTGAATTATTATCTCTGGAGAATCGGTTTTACTGTCTATACATCAAATTAAAACGTACTGTTATATTCAGAAGAAAAAAAACCCTACCAAAACCACCTAACAGTGAAATAATAAGGTCATATATCAGCTTTGATAACTAAAGAAGTGTTTACATTCATACGAAGTTGATCATATGTTCTTGGCGACATTATTTGACAACATAAATATTGCAATAGACTCACTAACTTTTGTCATTAATCTGTATTGCCTTTCATTCTCACTATCTCATCTCCATCGAATACGCAAAAATATAATGTGACATTTTGTTGGCCTTGCCATCTGCTTTTCCGAAATACATTAACGACCGTTCAACAAATTCCTACTTAAGTGCGATAAACACTTGAACATCCCCGCCAGCCCTTGTCGGTCCAGACTCATGATAAGCACAGTGTTGTTGACAATGCGCTTGGCTAAAATGTAGCACATATGGGGAATTTTCTCGCCATGTCATCCTTTGCGAAGATTGAGAACATAAAATAAAGGCATGAAAAAAATGACAACTGTAAGAAAACAGTTAACTAAACAAAGGCTCAAAGCGTATTAAAGTTACAAAAAAGATTGTACTTGTAGTCGGGGTGGGGGAGTAAATTCAAGCCAAACGTAGATTTTACTGTTATCAAGAAAGGAATCCATCAGTGCGGAAGATACTTTATTATTGATATCTTGATTCACAACATTTTTCTCACGTTAATTTCTATATATGCCTCATACATCGACACCCAATATTTCTTTACAGACATCGCCGACAAAGCAAATTCTTTTTAAGGGGCGATTCCATTCTTTTTTAGGGGATACTCTATCAGTGGTCAGCAAAATAATAACTGTAAGGCACGTTATGAATGTATTGCATTGATGGGTTTCTTGATCTCATTGACGTGTGGAGAGAAAGGAAACCGTTGTGGAAAAGTTTACACGGAGTTCTAACGTAACTCCCGGCATTCATTGTAGGTTAGATTTCTTTCTTCTCCTAATGAACTTCTAGTATTGCAAAATGGCATTACCTTATATCCCAGTATCCAATCCGACGATTCTATGGTTAATCCAAGCCTATGCATTCTGAAAACAAAGGCCACGGCTACTGGAAATTCAATAATGATCTTCTAAATGATCATAATTTTGTTACCCTCATTTATAATCTTTATTAGTGAAATCCTGTCCAACATTGCATTTCCGAACCCATCTTTACGATGGGAGTACGTTAAATAGTGTATTAAAAGAAATAGTACGGTTTTCGCTAAAGACAAGGCCAAAATGCGCAGTCAGAAGAAAGGTGAGCTTCTTTCAAATATTTCTACTTAAGAACAACAGCTGTATATTTCCGACACCGCTGTTATCCGCTCACAACTTGAGCTTCTAATTCAAGAGCTTCTAGGATTTTATAATTAGGAGCTATAAGGCACATTCGTTAGATCTAGGTCTAGATGGGTTAACAAGGAGGAGGAGAAAAATACCAAGTACTTTTTTGGCTTAAAACCAATCGTTCAATTCGGAAACTTCAGAAGAATAACGGCTGTGTTTTGACTGAAAAACACGAGATATTGAAATAAATGAAAAGGTGTTATTCCTCTCTTTATAAAAGTGCGATCACTAGCATTGCAAGAGCTTCCTTGGAAATCTTCCAAACAAATCTCTTATTGTAGAAGATTCTGAATTATCTGAACATGCTCTTCCCCTGAATGAATGTAAACAATACCTTTTCTCGTTGGTAAATGACAAAGCCCCAGGCTGTGGTGGTCTGTCTGTTAACTTTTATAACAAATTTTGGGCAGTGGTGGGTCAAACTTTGTTAGACGCATTTAATCATAGTTACCTCAATGGTACTTTGTCTAAATATCAGTCAAGAGGTACTGTTACTCTTATTTAAAAGCTGGAAAGGATTCTAAAAGCCTTAAAAATTACCGTCCTATCACATTTCTGAATACCATAGACGTAGGAGCCCAATTGATTTCGAGGAGGGGGGCCCGAAAAATTATCAGAATATTGCCGGAATTTTCACAAAAAATATTTGGTCGGGGGGGGGGGGAGCAGCCCGCAACCCCCGCCTCCTACGCCTGTGCTGAATACCGATATTCTGAATACTATTAAAAGTCGTTATACATAATTTTATCGGTCCTCAGTGAAGCGGTTTCATTATATTCTAATATTAATTATACTTCAAAAACGTTGAGGATTTTCTGACAGATTCACATTTACACTGGTCGTATTTCCATATCAATTAATGAGCTGATGAACATTTATGGGAATATTTTTAACACTTTACCATAGCCATTTTCAATACCTCTTATCCCTCACGCATCATCGCACGAAAGAAAATTTATAACAACGTAAACAACGTTCCGACAATGTTAACTAATTGATTGAAAATGATTGAAATATACATGACAGATATTGCCAAAATATAGGTGGAAAAATGTCTTTGGATAATCGTTTATCAATTCCACAAATAAATATTTCATAGAGTATATGATGTGAAGGTTCTTCTCCGATCCATATACCCTCAGGAATCGATTACAGGGGGCTCTTCAAATTGTGTTTTGTTTTTTAACTTTAACAGAACCATTTCAAATATCCCATATTCCTAATGTATCCCAATCCAACACATCACTGTACAAGTTTATTATATAAATAAAAGGTGGAGTATACAACACTTGAAATCAAAACATCTTTATTCAAATATATGTGATTGGTAATTGTCATATATCCATGAATATTTATTTGTATATCCTATTTTCGGTGAAAATCGATATGACTGATTACAGGAATTGCTAGCAGTATGGGACGTCGTATAATGTGTTACCAAATTGCTACCAGTACTTTAAAGTGATTTTTGTTGTGTTAGAGGGTGCGTCATAACACAAACATAAGCAGGTAGAAATATTCTAAACGTCTTTGGAATGGTATTTATTTATGTTGATCGAGAAGTTTTTCAGCAACAATAATGGTAAGGACTTTCATTGGCTACTTTGTACAAAAACCTAGACGGAATGGGAGAAAATCATGAAGATCACGAGAGAAATTTAATAATATTCCGACAATGAGTTATAATTGGCGAATTAACTTAAATAATGATAGAAATGTGTTTGAACGAACGCTTATCATTAATAATAAGTATGAGGTGATAGCTCTACTCCAACATGTCGTTAACAGCGCCTTCTTACTTGTTGTAGTATTACAATTAGAGATAATAAAGAAATATGTTTGTACAATTTTGACCAAATCATCATGTACTATACACCCATCGATACCATGCAGTGTAACTCACGGCATATATGCGAGTACAACCATTTGGTTGTATCTTACTACCAGTAAACATTTTAACCGAGTGTCAAACATTTTGTCTGACACAGTAAAATGTAATGTGATCTCTTTTATTAGGCTTATATAATACTTCACTCTTATCCTCTCTCACCACGTTCCGAATACAATCCTGTAATTACAACTAGGTGATATACCTATACAAGGTTATGTGAGGAAGGGGGTATGCAAGTGAATTAACACAAGAAGTATGGACTCCGATTTCTTGGCACAGATAATAACGTCTGGCAATATGCCTGTGTATCATTGTAGTAAAGAATCCACCCACGATACGTCATGATTCAAAATGTATTTCCTTGAGATGTCATCATATCGAACACGTGGAACAGTGCTACGTGGCTCAATCACGTGATATCATACGATTTATACGTCCATCGGATTCCGTTAAGTATCGTGAGTTGCCAGCCACGTTGTTTATCATATAGTAGCTTGTACATACAAGCAAGGAAAATAGAAGGCATCACCTTGTAAATGATTGTGTAACGTTAAAGCAGTTAAGGTACTTTGAAATCAGTATGCGTATGAAATGGGTAGTTCCTGGTTATGATCATTTAAAGTGAATTGCATCATTTCAACAGTTTACTGCATGAGTGATATTGTAACAAATAATATAATAATATGTGAAAAACCAGCCGATACTCATAATTAGCACAGTAAGTACTGGTGCCACCTGTAACACATGTTACCGTGTTACGAATACAAAGTAAAGATTAATGATGCACGGTTGTGGGACATGAACAGTAGTAACATGTACGGTACTAGATATGTGTTTGAGTAAAGTAGGTACTGTACCGTTTGATTCCAGTTTACAACTCTCTTTAAATAACGTCAAATCGTCATTCCGAGAACGAAGAAATGCAATGTTCCGGTATACCCAGAGGCTTCCTGATAGCATAAAACGACTAGATACGACTTCATTTTCGAATCGCGTGAACTCGCACCCAATGGCTGGCACAGCAACTACAGTTATGTCCCACAACCGTTTATCAATAATTATCAGCAATTACTACTTTGTGTTCAAAACATTTGTTACAAGACATGAATAGTAGTTAATGTACGAGCCATGATTATCGGGTGGAAAAACAATATTATTGTTGTTGTTTTAACCAAATTATTGATAATTTTTAACACCCCAGTAAATAAGAACAAAACCACATCGTTAAATAGAAATGCTCTATTTCTTGATAGGCTAGCAGAAATAACTTTTCCTGTGATTCGTCTTATATCCGAAAGGTGCTGTTTGATATCGATATCTCACTATTCCGAGCGATTCGGTGTTAAAGTATGTTAATACGTTGAGAGCGTCTTTTGCATGCATGATGTCCCATATCAGTAAACGACGGACAAACACGGTTCTTAGTGCTTATCATTTGCCTTCCACATTCGACTTAATATTTGTTAATTCGTAAAGATATGTGGCAAGCTTAAGACAATGACAATCTAGTCATTTAATTCAGTAATAGTCAATATACAGATAATTTGACATTTATTGTGTGGGATCTAAACAACCATTCTTATCATTTCCTTGTGGTAAAATCGCGAGTTTTAAATTCTAACTAACGATTCGAGATAAAAGAGCTTATAAGTAAAACAAAGCACACATTTATCCTGTAATAATAATGACACTTACATTAAATACAAATGTCGATATGGGACACACTAGATTGCATAACATAAATTATGGCTCTTAAATGTGACCGGCTGATATATAACGTGGTGCAATTGGACATCCGTACGTATGAAGGTGCCTCCTTGTGTAACGATTTCACGTTCATTACTTCTGTCACTGTCTCAGAAGGTCAGCAAGTATCTCCTTTATGCACCCTTTTTTCTCTCTTTCGTGTTGGATCAATGGCAGAACTTCGAAGCAAATGTTTTTTCGTCTTTGCGGTGTTGCTGCTTTTAAACTCAAATGGTTTTCGGGTAAGTCTCTAAAATATTAATAAAATTAAATTAATTTCTTCAAAGTAAAATTGAATTGATTTGTTTTACTTGGGTAATTTTTTCACTGATTTACAATTTGGTACTCAGTATTTCATTAACTTCAGATTAACAAATTCCTGTACGTCTTTCTAAATATAAAATAAAACAACGGTCTATCTGCGCTGACTTGTTACGTCGAGTATTTGTACAGAATATTACGATTGGTGAGCTATCGGCTCTATTCAACTGTAACTTTTTTGAAATTGAGATATGTTTTTTTTTTGTGTAAATGTTGTGCGTTATCGAGCATTATTCTGCACACAATTATCTCTCTTTATTACTTTATTGCATTTATTATCTTGCCCTTATATTTTCTGCTGATAGCCCCACTATTCGTACTGTCAATCCTGTATCTTTAGTTGATACCCAATTATGAATTACATCATTGATTTTTTGAGAATCCAACAAACGCGTAAAAAGAAAATCTACAACAGAATTTTACTAGCAGAACATCTATCTTTGACATGTCTTTTTAGAGGCTAAACTATTAAAAATCAAGACGAATATCTTTGGAGAAGAACTTTGAAACATACAAAATACATATGCATATATGGAAATGTCTAAATGTTATCACTTATATATATCTCAAATTCACACAATTCTGTTTATAATACAACAACTTTCTCGTCCATATTGAGAGCACAGCCGGTCTTGTAACGAGGGCATAAGGGTTTCAAAACCCTACATATGATTGAATATCCATTATCCTATGCTAAGAAATATAGCGTTATGAATAACTTGTGAACTAATCATTTGTTTATCAAAGAAAATATCGGATGAAATTTAAAATGCGAAGGTATAAAACAAGTAACAATGTCAAGAAAGAACTTGAGAAGATATTCCTTCACGATGACAATTTGTTCCATCAATTCATAAAATAATTCATATATTACGAATACAACATTTATCTCTCCGTCAAAATTACTGCCGAACTAGTATGATAAAATAAATAAAGTTCAGCTTTTGATTTTCTAAAAGAACAAATATGCATGCGGAAATGATAATTAAAGTTCTAAATAAGTTTAATTACTAAATTGCTATTTTTACAACGTTAAACTGATATGATCAATATGTTGGATTTAGTATTCCGCAAAAAATAATTTCTTAGACACAGAAGTTTAATATGTCAACATTAAATATCTGTTAAAAATGTATTTGATTCAGTCATGTGCGTTAACCATAGGGATGATTTTTTTAACGCATGTCAAGGTAATAATCATCAACTAAATGTGAATATTTAAATAGTCGACATACATGAAAGACTTTTGCACGAAACTTTCCGTTAAGAATACAAATAGAGTACGACAATCATAGACTAAATGTTATGAAAAGTGATAGGAAATAAGGTATAAATAAACATAAAAATCAATGTGAAAAGCTTTTTAGTTTTGAAATTGTGACGGTAGCATCAGAAAGAGCGTCTACTAATCGATAATAAGAAAGAAAGATTCATTCTAAGAAAGTTTTTTTTTTTTTTTTAAAGTTTTACCAAAACAATGTCAAGAAAAGGTAGAACAGTAACACAGACTTGTTCATTAACATTACTCAATCATCCCAGAAAAAAAAAAACATAAATAGATGTATATATCTTCTCGCTGTGCGTTTCCGTTGTAAAGTTCCTGATTCTGTTTTTTAAAAGAACAAAAACTGTAGAAATGTTGTCATTTATGATTCAGAACTATTTCCCCACGTTGTCGACAACACAGGATTGAAGCTATCATATCCTCGTTTCTTCATGCAAAGTCTTTAATTAAAACTATTGAACACTTTACCATACAACACGTGATCACGTAGACAAGAACGGCTATTTTTCAAAATCGTGTTGTTGTTATTGAGTCTAGACGAGGTATTATTGCCAAGAATTTTCAAAATGGATATAATTTTACACAAACTCTATAAATTGTTTCACAAGAAACCTAAACGGCCTTGTAACGAGAGCATATGGGTTTCAAAACCCTACATATGATTAAGTATCCATAAATCTACGCTAGGAAAAATGACTTTATGATTAACTTGTTAACCAATAATTTGTTAATCAAAGAAAATATCGCATGAAGCTTAAAATGAAAATGTATAGAACAAGTAACAATATCATAAAACAACTTGTGAAGTTATTCCTTCACGGTGACAATTTGTTCTGTCGATTCATAAAAATTTTCATATTTTCCGAATACAAAATGTATTTATCCGTCAAAATGACTGCCCAACTAGTATGATAAACTAGAGCAATTTCAGCTTTTGATTTTTAAAGAATAAATATGCATACAGAAATGTAAATAAACTTTTGAATCAGTTTAATATCCAACTTGCTATATTTAAAACTTTATACTGATATTATCAATCTGTTGGATTTAATATTTGAAAGAAGCATAATTCCTAATAAACAGACGTTTAATATGTGAACATAATGTATTGATGGGCTTTTCGTGTACATAAAAATGGCAGCTTTACGCAGTGTAGCTTAAATGTTTTTTTTTTTACAAAACGAGCTAAGAAACCTCAGTATTGTAACAGTTTATGTGTGCAATATTTAACAACCAAGTTTACACTACAAAAACAGTACTAGATCAATTCAAAATTAGAGAATTCCAAGCACTTTCAAATGCTCGTTCACAAAAGTGTTAATATGTTAAGTATTACAATTTATGTATATCTGACAACAGCTTTCAAATTTGTCCTCTGTGCAGGTATCTGTAAACCATAACAGAATAGACGCATTTATGTAATACACTATTCAAAACAGGCACGTAGGCATACGAACGAATAAATATTGATCAGTTCACCATGCAAATACACAAGAGGAAACGAATGTATCTTACAAGGATCAACAATTATTTGCCAAACATCCCCAACACACCTTATATTTGATACAGGTAATTAGGCAGCCGATATTTGTAAGCCAAGTAACCCCTTTTCGTACTAGCTCAATACTGATATATCGTCTCTAATAGTTTTATGTACAAACTGTTTATCTTAATAATTCTGTATTTTGCCTTGAAACTTTTTTTTTCATGACCAAGCAATGTCAATCTTAATATTCCTTCTTAAAATGTATCAACCTCTTAATTTCAATTGTTTCTCTGACGATTTCCGGGTTAAGGTAACACTGATTGTTCTCCAATGTCTTGTATCCTTCTGGCGGTCATTGTATTGTATTACACATGCATCTGTTAAAAATATTTTCGATTCGGTCACGTGCGTTTATCATATGGATGATTTTGACGCTATCAATGTTATAACCATCAACTAAATATAGTTATTCTAATAGCCAACATTTTTGTAACAAGTTTGCACGAAACGCCGCTTTAAAACTAAAAATAAAGTACGAAAATTATAACCTCAATGTTATGAAAAGTGATAAGAAATTGAGAATAAAGTATAATACAAAAAAGGCAATGTGAAACGTTGTTAGTTTTGAAATTTTGCCTATAACATCAGAAAGATCGTCGACTAACCCACAATAATAAAAAAGATTCATTCCAAGATTTTGTTTTTTTAAATTGTACCAAACCAATGTCAAGATAAGGGAAAAGAGTAAACAGACTTCTTTATTAACATTACTCAATCATCCCAGACAAAACAATAAATAAATTCGTATGCTTTCTCGCTGTGCGTTTCCGTTGTAAATTTCCTGATTCTGTTTTTTAAAAGAACAAAACTGTAGAAAGGTTATAATTTATGATTCAGAGCTTTTTTTGCCACGTTGTCGACAAGACAGGCTTGTATCCATCATTTCCTCGTTTTTTCCTTGCAAAGTCTATAATTTAAAAAATATGGAAAATGTTACCATACAACACGTGATCACGTAGACAAGAACGGCTATTATTCAAAATCCTGTTGTTTTGAGGGAATCTAGATGATGTTGATTGCCAAGAATTTTCAAAATGGATATAACTTGACAGAAACTCTATAAATTGTTTTACAAGAAGTCATATTTGAAATTTGATGTGTTTGTTGAACAGTTACCTATCATTTCCTTTAAAATTAACAGATATCCTTTACTTTGATACTTAGATTTTATAATAACTACTTTGACAAAAATATCGTTTTAGAGAAGAATTTTTGCATGACTGGTATATCATTAGCTTCTTTTCCCAACATACTTAATTAACGAGTTATCGGATAATCTCAGCACATGTAAACCAGGTAAGAGTTGTCCTGAACAAATACACAAATAAAATACTGACTAATTCTAATATGTTATATTCAATAGGATAAATGTGATGTCTTACTGAATTAGACGGATCGTGCATTTATGCAATATATCTGAATTATGTCCTCCTTCAACGTAGTATCTTACTTTCTTTCATACAAAGCTTTGCGTACAGGCGTCAAATGACCCTTCCTTTTCTATCAAGGGAAGAAAAGAAAAATATGTGTCGTTATGATAATATGTGTTATCCTTGACTTAGGATACTTCAGAGAATTACGCCAACCATAGGTAAAAAAATATGCATGCACGTTTTGTTATGAACAAGGATGTGTTTTCATGGGAGCTGGGTTCACGGGGATGTTGTGGGGCTTTCAAGAATGGTGTTCTGTCTTAAATAGATACAGTACACGTAAAGTTGCGGAAAGAGTATCCGCTTTTGCTGATTTTCACACAGGGTAATCAAAACAGTTTTCGTTATGGATACGCTAACTTGTATTTTGCTATACATGAGGTTATTTTGATTGGGCGTGATTCGTCAATTTTAGCATTTCTCGTAAAAAGTTTGCAATCATTCCATCACATGTGTTGTAAAGATTTTCATCCTTTTTGTTTGTTTGGGTAATTAACTTTAGATAAGTTGAAAAACAATAATCATGAAGTTCCCATGAAGTGTTAGGCTTTGCCCAAATATTTTCTACTGCGATCTTAAACTTGTTTTATTTTCTATTTACAAAAATAGAAATTGTGACTTTAACCATGTTTTTGTAGCTAACAAATAACTTTGCATAATGTAAAAACATCAAAAGCTTTAATTATTGCATACCTTCTGAGTGCAATATTTCTAAATAGATCGACATATTTTCTATGATAAAGCAAAAAGTTGTAACAACAAATGTAAAACGTAAACGTGTTTTGTGATGTTGAAAAAAAAAATCTATTGTGTTGTTGTAATTGTCTAAGTCAATCAAGTGGCTTGCATGTATCGCAACAAACAATATTCTTCTTCAAAACCGATGAATTTTTAATTTTTATACGTTTTGGACATATTTTCAAAACTTGGCTAATTTCAAAGTTTTGAGGCTAAATTGCACATTGTCCCAGTGTATAGGTACCTCATTAGTATAATATATCCAGTTTCCCGCTATAGATAATTGTACTCAGCTTACTGTACGAACACCACTAGGAGATCAAAGTTTTCGGATCATGAATTTTCTTTATTTCTTTTCATGAAGAACAGAATAAATTGTATCATTGTGAAAAAAAATAATGAGAATAAGACGTATTCG
The DNA here is from genome assembly GCF_037975245.1 of Apostichopus japonicus. Lineage (NCBI taxonomy): Eukaryota > Metazoa > Echinodermata > Holothuroidea > Aspidochirotida > Stichopodidae > Apostichopus > Apostichopus japonicus. The sequence goes on along the minus strand of NC_092569.1, from coordinate 31,114,656 downwards.
AAGACATGCAAACATACATATAATCATTTTTTCAAACAATTAAGTTATGCAAAAAAAAACTACTTTTACTCTTAGCTATAATAATAATTATAAGCAATAACATCAATGTTAAATAAATATTAAGATTTTGAAACATTATATTACTGCTTAATTTTTTTCCCATTCTTATCACCTTTTTCTATTAAAATTTACAAATTGGAAATTGTTCATTTATTTGAATAAAAAGCGAAATCAAATATATTTTAATGAGCTATAAGATTCTGTTCTATATATTTAAACTTAAAATGATAGAATATGTTAAAGTAAAGGTGTCATAGATATGCATATGCCCTGTATTTTGTGATACATTGACCTTCGTACAACATTCTTAACTCGATATTGTTTCTTTAGAATGTACTTTACTTAATCGTACATTCCCTTTAATTTTTGTTACTTCAGATATCTTCAAGCACAAGAGTCAACGATTCAAGTAAGTTTTTGTTCTGTAAGGGTAAAGATTAATATAAACTTACGAGAAATGAACAACTAACAGACATTGGTTATATAAATAATAGTTAGGAAAAAAGTTTAATTTAGAAAGAATCTAGATGTATATACTTCATATGTGGTACTTTCACCTATTTCAATTTATAAGATAAATAATGACTTACAATTCTCAACAGTGGCGTAGGAAGGTACTTTTGAGTGGGGGGGGGGGCTGAAGACTGATGGCCGGCCTGGGGGAGGGGTCTAAGGGGAGGGGGTTTCCCCCTCCCCTTTGGATTTTTTTTGCATTTCCAGGTGGCCTCAGATGCAATTTGGTGCAATAAAGCACACTTCAACACTCACTCCATTTTGTAAAGAATTTTGCATTTTCACCTGGCCTTAGATGCAATTGGGGCTCCAAATGAGATTTTTTTCTCATTTGGAAATGAAAAAGGGGTTTTCTGACTTGCGGAGCGGGGGGCGGAATGATACTTCCGCCCCCATATTTTTCACTGGGGGGGGGGCTGGCGCCCCCCAGCCCCCCGGTTCCTACGCCCTTGATTCTCAACAATTTCCTTGTACTGTGTATTGAAGTAGTTTTAGCGCTGATTGGGGTAAAATGTAGATTCTCATCGATAATAAAACTGAAAGAAATACAAGCCATTAGTCAATTTATTTTTACAGGATAAAGGAAGTTCCGATTATATTTATTCATACTTGTCAGTAATTTGTGCAAAGTAGGTTGGCCTGATGTTTCAATCCTAGCAGGATCTATTTCAGAGGCTAAATGGCAAGTAACAGTAACAATAGGGACAAAACACGCACTTTGTTTAGACTTTGTATACTGTAGGTTCGTTCAATAATTTAGAACTTTCAAATCTCAGGTTGGTGCTGAAGAACGTTAGATTGTTGTAAGGTGGAAATCGGTCCAAATCATACCCCAATGATGAGGAAAGCTATTACTAATCATGCTTGCTTCTGTGACCATGTCGCCACAGATTCACGGTAGTTTTTTGCGTTAGATTTTCATTTCAAATAAATATACTTGCTTAAATTAGCCCCCATGGATATTAACCGAAAATACATTTTCTTATGGTTCATAGTAGTTACCACGTCATGTTTACTGTGTAGTTTAGACAGAACTAATGCAATGTAGCCATATATCACATTTCTCTTGAAATAATTCTTTACATATGGAACTGTATCTGCAACAGTTTTACGATTTGTTCTTCCCCACATTATCTTGGTGCTAGGCTTGCAGTATTTTCTATTCCAAACTCCGGAGTATCCAAGGGATTGTCATGAAGTACTTAACCAATGTTCTTCCACCAACGCCAAATCCGGTGTATACCTGATTAAACCTGACCAGTATCCGGAACCATTTCAGACATATTGTGATCATAACACTACATCTGGAGGTTGGACAGTAAGTAATATATTTCAAGACGTAAACACTTACAATCACAGACGTTACTCTCCAAGACACACGTTGTAGGACACATCAAAATTGTCAATTCATTTTTGTTTTGCAGTGTGTTGGATTATGTACCTTGTACGATGTATCAATATTTGAAGGCTAATTGGAAACAAAAGTACCCAGAGTAATAACATTGAATTTTAATACAATTGTAAAATTTATATTTTCTCTGCACACCTAGGTAGTGATCTAGATATGTATTAGGATAAGATGTAACGCAACATTACAAATGTGTTCCGCAAAGAGAGCCGCAAATTTTGGCTATAAGGTTAAGATCATAAGATAATGAATGTATCCGTTAGTTGTCTACCTATTTATTTTTTTATAACTCGCCAGGTCATACAACGACGTTTTGATGGATCCATCGGTTTTAATCGAACCTGGGACGAATACAAAAACGGAATTGGTTTCTTAGGCAGTGAATTTCTGATTGGTAATGAAAAGTTAGCTCCCTTGATAAACCAAAAGAGGTACCAGCTGCGCATCGAGCTAGAGAATTATGCAGGCCAGTCATATTCCTTGACATACGACAACTTTCGCATAGCGGATGAATGGGGGAATTATTCCATTACAAGTCTTGGTGTTGTCCATGGAATAACAGGTTAGTCTTTTTATAAAAATATTTTCTCTATATCTTTGTACTCAAAACGGAAATTGAAGAATGCTTTAAGAAAAGTGTAAATGGAGGAAATGATTATCATAATGATTGATTCAAATATTCGAATACTTAAAAACATAATATTGTTTTTGTATGTGGCCTTAATGAGTATAAGTTGAATATGCCTTAACAATAAAAAGAATCCGGCTTACATTTAACCCTATGTTAAAAATCAGCAAAGGTTCCGAGCGGCCAGACCATTACAATGGTAACACGATACGCTAATTTCGTAATGTCGTAATAGTGAGCTAACACTTCAAGCTAGGAATAACTTGTGGTGGTTTCAATTTTCCCAGATTTACCCATTACCTGGTGCTCATCCAACAAGGATAATTATGACAATACATGTGAAAGGACTTGTGAGAATCCGAATGATTGTGTCATACCGGATCCAGCGGATCCAGAGAGATGTATTTGTCCAGAAAACCACATGATTCTAGGAGATAGCTGCATACCTCAAGAGGAATGTGGCTGTTACGTCCAAGGGGACGGCGTCGTATTAGCAGTAAGTTTATTTGATGCCATTCATGAGTCTTAATATATGACATGAAAAGTACACTATAACTTAACAACTTGGATTTCAATTGATTGACCTTTTTTTTATTTTATCTGTTATTAATTCTCATGATTATTGATGGTATTGATTTTCACTTCCATTTCGGTTTTACATGTTCTTGCAAAAGTCCCCTAATTGAGACCTAGCAAAATACAAGGCATCCAAAGCAATAACACCCAGAAGGATTAACTTTTAACTAATATATTTAAACACTTACGATCATTTAGTAGAAGAAATTCAGTTTTACTCAGAGAACGTTACCAAGAGTTGTACCAAATAAACATTGATTTAACTTTCACTGGAATATGTCGTTTAACATTTATCATTTCCAGGAGAGTGAATCTTACATTAATTCTGACTGTTCCTTACGGATAACTTGCAACAGTAACAACTTGACAAGTGAGAGTTACAGTTGTAGCGCAGACGCAACCTGCGAGGAGCGGAATGATGTCCGTAGATGTTACTGTAACGAATGGTTTGAAGGCGATGGTCTTACATGTACACGCAGTGGACCGAGAGATTGTTCTGATCTGTACGCAGCAAACAGAACAAATAACGGAAAATATACCATTTATCCCGCTGAAAGCTCTGGTTTTGAAGTATATTGTGAAATGTCTAGTGGTGGTTGGACAGTAAGTTTTAACTATCGAAAAAACAGAACTTTACCATGTTAACTTTTTAGTTTCTCTTATAACAGGACCTCTCTCACTAACATTTTAATTAAGTTATTCAATTATTTGATTAAATTGATCCATCTTCCTATCGCTTTAATCCAATCGGATATTGACCTTCACCGGTTAATTTCTCTAAATTATTGTAGTACAAATGATATATTTCATATATTACTCACATCCAATCGATAAACTTTTTGATTCTCATTCTAGATTTTGCAACGACGTACAAGTAGCTCCGTCAACTTTTATCGAAACTGGAATGAGTACAAAAACGGTTTTGGAATTCCCACAGGAAATCATTGGATCGGCAACGATAAAATATACAAATTGACAAACCAAAAATCTTACCAACTTCTAATAGAAAAGACAAACACGGAAGGATCAACATACCACAGCAGTTATTCATCTTTCAGTATCAGTAACGAGGGAGACAAATACCAACTGACATTGGGTGGCCACAATGGAAATGCTGGTATGTATTGTGCTAAATGTCATACGCAGACTTGTAGTTATTCCGTAATATCATTCTAGCATTACTACCTGTAGTTTTAATCACACTCTTGGATTTGTACTCGTACATATACTCAGGTCATGTTATAAATATAGTGTATATACTAATGTCAAACTGTATTAGACGTCGAGCTTAGAGTCCCGTGCGCATTGCTCATTTAACAATTGCCCTGCATTTAGCACGTGTTGGTAAAATGATATATTGTTGTAACATCATACATAATATATCATATCAACCACTTTTATAGAGTTCGTAGCGTATGCTTGCTCGCAAATGTCGACCTTAAAACATAAAGGAATAATAACCAATCTGGAAACTAAGAACTGCTGCAGCATTTCAGCTTACTTTGTGATTGAAGTATGTTATTAAACAGTGAGTTTTAAATTAGTTTCTTTAAAAACGACTTTATCATTTCCGAAAAAATGAAAATTAAGTTTCATTTGACCATGCAATATTTGTTCATTACATTGATTGAGAGGCCAATGATATTGCAATAATAACAACAAAAACATGGAATAATTCGGATTTTTTTTTTTTTAGAGATCAGTCGAGACGAATTATATGTGTTACATTCTTGAAGAGCATAACTTGCAGTATTTCTTATCGTTAGAAATGTTTAATCATATGGTAAACTATTAGTTTTTCGATATCAAATGAAATTAATCCATCAGTATGACATGTAAGAAGTTATCACGAGAGAAGATGATGACATGAATGATACAATCAAACACTTTAATACTCTCTCTCCAATTTAACACCAAGCATATATTGAACAATCTATAAATAAAACTATTTATTTTACAAAATGCCATAGTGAATAATTCAACAAACGCACCGATTACATTTCTGCTAATCTGTCACTCACTACTATATCAAGAATTAATATGTGTCGAAGGAAAATAAATATTAATAAATATACAATAGTGACATAAGGAAATATATTGTAATTAGTTACAATGTTCTCAAATGAGGTCCCAGACGAATTGACAGAATTTGAGCCGGTCCCGTAAAATTCTCAAATTTGACTCCTTTGTTCAATTTTGTAAACTCCCTTAGGATAATTGAGAACTCGCATATGAAACCACAAAAATATAAGCCAAACTTAAACGAAAAAAAACAACAGCAAACGCAATTATAACCGACAATAACAGTAAACGAACCCAAAGTGACTCATTAATGTCCAGTATGTATAACTGGGGAAAAAAACGTACATAACAAGAAAATACTTTCATTACTTATTCGCTAATTTCCTTCCAGGTAACAATGCTATGGGAGCAAATTCAGGACATCGATTTAGTACGCACGATCAAGACAATGATGGATCGAGTACCTTCGATTGTGCAGAAAAACACCGAGGTGGCTGGTGGTATCCAGACGATAGTAATACAGGCTCTACCAGCAACTGCTACTCATTCAGCGACCGCGTAGCTACAGGTGGCTACGATTACTCTGGCTGTTATTGTTATTATTATTATTATTATAATTATTGTTATTATTATTATTATTATTATTATTATTATTATTATAAATGTTATAATTGCGATGGCTGCAGTGGTTATAATCCTTATAGATGCTGCCGAAACAAAAATCCGGCTTATGAAACAAATTTCTATTCCTGCGGCTACTCCAATCTGAATGGGGATTACTCGTCCAACGATTACCGCGGTATCTTCTGGAAGAATCTTCACGGTTCTGATTGCGGAATAACAACAACAACAATGAAAATACAGCCAAGTCAATAATCAAAGTAGTGGATTTGAAGTCTTCAAGGTCACAAGAACAGGAAACGGTTGGCGATATAATAACATATATTAAATAAGGAAGTACATATCGAAGCTATAGTGGAAGTTTGCGTATTTGAAAGATCGAATTGAAGGAAAGAGACACTAATAAGCCTTCCAAGGCAATACTGTATTATGGGCAAAATACTAAACAACGGTGAACCATTTTACCAGTGGGACAGCCAACAAAGAGAACTCGATGGCATTTGATACATTTTCAAATAGTTTTCGATAATTGCATTGGATTCCAAACTTGTCTTTTAAAATGTTATCAGTAATAATGGCACTGAGAATACTATGAAATTATGCAATGAAATAAATTAAAAAAATACATCAGTATGCTGACTAGTCATGTTCCTTTCCAAATGTTGCGATTATATTGAATAAAAGTTAGTGGCAATGTAATGACATCGCTTAACTAGCAACGACATCTGATACGTTTTGATTTACTTTCTGGGTTGTTTATGTATTATCTTTGAGAGATCAGTTCTACTGCCAGAGTAAAGCGCACTGGTTTATGCAAACAGAACACAACCATCCGAAATCACCATAATATGTGCCATCCTTATTCCTGAACCAATATCCTAAAATTGACACAATTAGATGATACATTTGCTTTCGATAATACACACGACGTTGATCATATATAACCAGTGTTCTGGACGACTCCTTAATTAGATATTTTCCAAAGGTACATATTCAACCAGACTTACTAACTTACCATTGATCTGCATATATTTCTTACTCCCTCACTCATCTCCATGGATGAATATGATGTGGTATTTATTCATTTGGTCATCTGCTTGGTTGTCCCGAATATAGAAACTATCGTTCTCCAAATTCCTTGTTTTGCGATAAACACCTGATCATCCCCAACCCCAGCATGAAATTAAAGCTTTACTGCTGTGTTTAAAATATAACAAGTTTGAGTAATATTCCGACATGAATCCTCTTGAGACTTACAAATTCAAAGGAAAGTGTCATTTTCAAGAATTACTTAGAAATGGGAGGGCATAGGTGGGGGGGGGGGGCACGGCATGACAGTGGCCTTTGTATTCCGACTCCACATCCCTGGTATTCAACAACAGATAATGGAGTCTTGTTGATTATTCAAAGAACTGGCGTTTTGTTCGTTAAGATGACAACAATGACAAAAACAGAGCAACACGTATTACACTTATCCATACCGTCAGCTAATTGCTGGTTCGTATTGACATATTTGTTATCATTCACAATTATTGTTTGTAATGTATATACATGTATAATGCTTCGGTAGTAATTCAACTTCAAATCGGCTGAAATATAGAGAGAGACTGTGGATGCAACGCCTTTGCACCATTCAACTTCATTGGCCCAACATTCTGTTTTTAGCGTTATACGGCGACGGTGAACAGCTACCATGGAAACCGTTACTCCTTAATTTTACGGATGATCGCTACGTCATTGCCTGTCTTCGGGATTAAATAGTATGTTCAGTGACTACGGCAATCAGATCAGTTGTAGTGACTACGCCAAAGGTTACCCGTTGTATGCATTTGGTATGACACCTGACCTAGCTAGCGGATGCCACTTTAATCTCCGAAAAAAAAACGTATTGTGCGCATTGAAATGCAATTTGAGTACGCCATGACCAGAGTGCGGGTGTGTTTGTATACGCTGAATATGACGTTGTGGTAGCAGTGGTTAAACCCGCAACGTTTTCATAGACATTAAACGCTCTTTGCTGGAACCGTCATTGATACAAAACAATTAAATAAAAGGAGAACCGGAAACTAATCGGGTGGCAATTTTCGTTAGGGTTGAGCAAATATTATTTCATTTTACTCCTTTGGACGTCTTATTTCTTTATATTGTCTTTTTTCATAGTCGATACATTTTTTCTTTGTTGTTAAGGTGGTATTTGAAAAAAAGGGAATCATTTCTCTCAATGCCCGAGAGGATTGTGTATTGCTATTGGGAATATCAGCCATCTGTTTTAGAGCTGTCTGTGGTCCTCTCTAAAATCCTTTTGTTGAGGGTCTCCTGTCGGAATTGGAGACAAATTTTAACCCATCTTACAAAAAGTTGATGATTTTAGACGATATCATGACGTCACATGGGAACGATCAACGCACAAATGATTGGTTTTCCAAATGAAACTCAGCATGACAATATGATGTTAATAGAAAGATAATCATATGAAATATTTCCATGAGCTATATCACAATTTTTATTTAACTGGCAAAGGAAACGAGTAATATCACACATTACATCGTGTTATTTAAAAGCCCTAGAGACAAAATCCAAGTCTCAAATTTGGCAAAACAGATGCATCCAGAGCAAGTCAAACGTATGCAGGAAGCGTTTGCAGATGCTACCAAGGAACCATACGGATATAGATATTCATCAATCTAAAGCCTTATACGCCCACGGATTTTCGTCTTCGTACAAACACTTTCCACATGAGACCCAGTATGCCTACGTACCCAAGTGATCGTAGCAAAACAAAATATGATACAACTTAGACGCATAATTCTAAAACTTTCCTTTGTGAACTGAAGCGCCACCGTAGCACCAGCAACACGTCGCTTTAGAACCATGCCCCGTGAAATGGTTTGTTTAATCAAAATGTTCCCCCAAAAGGCGAAAGGTTTTCCTACTACACAAGGACACCAAATTAATTACCAATGTATGTGAATGCGCCGCCAATGTAGTAAAAAAGGCAATTTACCGTTACCTTGCTTACAGAAAGTCGAAACTGTCATGGTACAAGAAACATCTAAGGGATTTTTCCATTAAACGCCTATCCAATAAAAAGCGCAAGGATGTATTGATAAAGACAGGATGTTTTTTTTTTTATATTTTGATATCAAATAGTAAATCCTACTCATCACTGTGCAACATTATCAATATATGTACATAGGTGGCGTAAACGACACTCGAAAATGATAAAATCTTTTTTAACTTACATTTTATTGACTATAGACAATTTCACATGAATATTCATTTTATAGCCTAGTTTTCAATAACAACAATGGTTAGGAACCGCATAGGCTACTATGAAACCGAAATAAATACATAAAAAAAATGGGCGAAAAAGATGAAGAATACGAGAGAAAGTTAATAACATTCCTACAACGAAGTATTATTGAATAAATTATTGCGTTAATATTGTCGAATTTATATGAAATATTGATAAACATATATTTGAAGTAATTAGAGGGGGCTCTTCCAATTAAACGTACCCATGTAGCCAAACTGTAAAGTGGATTATTAAGACCTATTTTTTTTTAATTTCATGTCATGATTTTCCCCAGTAAATATAATTGATGAATGGAAACATCTAGTCAATACCATTTTTGTTTTATTTTTACTCTTAACCCGTCGAAGGTGTTGATTTTCTTCAATAATTAACTTAAATGTTGAAGAGAACAAAACGTTGGTGCGGTGTGTTTAAATGTATATGTTAACAGCCTAGGTAAAATATAACTCGGCAGCATGCAACAACAGTTACATCATTACAACACATTCAGGTACATAATGTAATTGTAAAGTACAACAGAAAAATATAATAGTATATATAACACAAGAACATTGCACGTGTCTTGAAAGATGACCTAAGGTAGCTCTTTCGTTGTGATATTTTATAGTAAAAATAAATAAATAAAATAAGTGTTGAATATGTTTCAATAGCTATTGGGGTTCACCTTTAACATTTGATTATTCTAGAGCTATATTAGACGTTAATGCATTGTTTTAACAATCTAATAACTCAACCAAGTGTTTTTTTAATAATTATTCAATTATCATGTTAAAATGTGCCTTTTCTTTCTTGAAATAATATCACGTTTTAACTTGTAAACTTGTTTATAGGTAAATGAGTCTTTTTTGTCGAAAATTGTCAAATTTCCTCTTTTTATTGTTGTAACGGAGTATCATATTATCATAAAATTTAATGAAGTGTAGGTCAAATAAAACATAATTTGATCTACTATGCACTCATTCTTAGTTTAACTATTAATTGTATTTCAATAATACACAACATTGAGGAATTATTATTTATGTCACACATAGACAAACGTACCAAGCTGCTTTTTTTTGCGTTTGTTTTCATGTATAAAGTCAGAGGTTTTGTGGTATTAAGTCTACCAATTAAGTATATGAACAATATTTTTAATAGTCCTATCAAAATCAATTTGATTAGTTTGACCAACATCTTATCATATGTTTTATTTAAATAGGCCTATGTGACTATACGCTTTAACACTAATTCGAAAATTATATGTACGAAGTATGATATCGCTTTATTAAGTACTTATTGATTAACCTGCATTGGGTAGAAAAAAAACACTGGTGACAAAATATGAGACCTGTCTGCAGCTTAACGAAACAGCTATTTACTAAACTTACCACGATTAATCGTATTAGAGATTAAAACTACCACTCTCACGTACACGAACAAAGTAAGGCGGTTATCTGGAAAATTATAACAACATATACAATGTTCCAACAATGTAATCTAATTTTAAAAACGATTAAATAAAAATAAAGGATGTTGCTCACATATAGGTGAATAAATATGATTAAAAAACCGCTTATCAACTCCACAAATAATTATTTCATAGAGTATATGTTGTAAAGGTTGTCCATCGATCCATATACCCACCGGAATCGAACAGAGGGGTCTCTTCCTTTATATTTTGTTTAGAACTTTAACAGAACCATTTCCAATATCCCATATTCCTAATGTGTCCCAATCCCACTCATCACTGTACAATTTTATTTTATATACAAAGGTGGCGTATGCGACACTTGAAATCAAAACATCTTTATTTACATATATGTGATTGATAATTGACACATATACATGAATATTGATTTTTATATCCTAGAATCGGTGAAAATCGATATGTCCGGTGACAGGAATCGCTAGCAGTATGGGACGCCGAATATTGTATTACCAAATTGCTACCAGATATTCAAAGTGGTGTTTGCTGTGTTAGAGGGTGGGACAAAACACAAACATAAGCAGGTAGAAACATTCTAAACGTCTTTGGAATGGCATTTATTTATATTGATCGAAAAATCGAATAAAAAAATCGAATAATGGTAAGGACTTTCATAGGCTACTCTGTACAGTAAACATAAAAACACTTAGACGAAATGGGTAAAAATGGTGAAAAACACGAGAGAAATTTAATAATATTCCAACAATGAGTTATAATTAGCGAACTTTCTTAATATTAATAGAAATGTGTTTGAATACACGCTTATCATTTATAATCAGTATGTTGTAATGGCTCTCCGATATGTCACAATTATTGTCATTGAGATCGTCTTCTTCCTTGTTGTAATATTATAATTAGAGACACTAAAGACATATGTTTGTATCATTTTGACCAAATCACCATGTACTATACACCCATCGATACCATGTAGTGTTACTATATAACGTAACGTCTAGGTCATACTCCTCTATTAGGTTATATTAGGAAGGGTGTATGCAAATGCTTTAACACAAGAATTATGGACTCCGATTTCTTGGCACAGATAATAACGTCTGGCAATATGCCTTTGTATCAATGTAGTAAAGAATCCAGCCACGATTCTTCATCATTCAAGATGTATTTCCTTGTGATGTCATCATATCGAACACGTGGAACAGTGCTACGTGGCTCAATCACGTGATATCATACGGTTTATACGTCCATAAGATTCCGTTCAGTATCGTAAGTTGTCAACCACGTTGTTTAGCATATAGTACCTGGTACTTACTAGCAAGGAAAATAGAAGGCATTACCTTGTAAATGATTGTGTAACGTTAAAGCAGTTAAGGTACTTTGAAATCATAATAAATATCATGGTGTTTATTGTGTATGGAATGGGTAGTCCCTGCTCATGTTCATTTAAAGTAAATCGTATCATTTGAACAGTTTACTGCATGAGTGATATCGTAACAAATAATGGACTGATATGTGGAAAACCATCCGATACATATAACTAGTACAATGTGTCTGGGACATGAACCGTAGTAACATGTGTCACAGGTGGCATCAGAAGTTACTGTACTAGCTATGTGTTTGAAGTTAAGTAGGTACTGTACCGTTGATTCCAGTTCAAAACTCTCTTTACATAACGTCAAATCGTCAAACCGAGAACGAAGAAAGGCCATGTTCCGGTATACTTATAGGCCTACCTATAGCATAAAACGACTAGATCAGGGACGTAGCTAAGGCCTGATGATTGGTGGTGTAGTGGCTGAAATTCCAACTGGATAGGTTTTGGTCCCAGAAAATTCCGACTGCTGCCTTGTAGCCCCCCCTCCCCCCGTGCTACTCGTCAACATCCTCATGTTGAACGCGCGTAGCGCGCGGAAATACTTTGTCGATACATTTGTATCACTGGCCCTCACTTCACAAACTTATTAATCACTCTGGCTAAACAATTAAGCAACTGAGTATAGTTATCTGCTGAGGGGAGACACAGACTACTGTCTACAAAAGCTGTGTTAATGTAACAAAGGGGATTTTTATTTCAACAAATTATATTCGACGACATAGTGAATGACCAAAAAATACAGTGCTTTTTACTAGCACGCTTAATATTATTTTCTTGGGGGGGGGGGGGGTCGGGGCTATTTATCACTCACATGAAAACATTTCAATTGCTCACTTCATTCCAACTGAGCATTTGGAATGAAGTGACTGAACAATTACACATTTTGCAGAAAAATGTCGAGATGCGATAAGTTGTTAATTTAACATTTTGCAGAAAATTGTTCAATTGCTCAGCTAAAACAACTGAGCAATCCAGCATTTTTCTGATTTATTTATAAGATTTTATCTTGTTATCTAAACAATTTACTGAAAAATGTCAACTTATGGGGCACATTTTTTCTTATGTTGATGGCACCTTTAAGCTTCCGTTGATTAGCATTGAGCGTTTTTATTGTATACCATAGAGGCAATGTATATCCTGAACTTACTTGAAGCTAGCGAACCAGGTCAACCCACCCAATAGCAAAGTTGATACATAAATTAACCGAATTGTAGCTGGCGAACGTTGCACAGTAGTTCTATTGGGCATTTTTTTTAGAGTATTTAAAATCATACGAAGTTTTGTATGGTGGAGTATAAGGATCGCGAGATACATTTCTCAATGTGACAAGGAAAACTTAAATAAACGTAAACGTAAATATGACTGATCAAAGGTCAATTGTGACCGAAAAAAATTTAGGTCACTCACAAATTACAAGAATATGTGAAAATTAGATTGCGACAGTCGGAAAAATTAGAGTGAGACAGTCGGAAATTCAGAATGTCGCACTCAAATTTTCCAACTATCGATAGTTTTACCAAGATTGGAGGGGGGGGGGAGGGGTGAGACACCCCACACTCCCCTCTAGCGACGTCCCTGTTCTAGTCAAATATAATCTAGCACATGTTTATTCTGTAATAATAATGACACTTACATACTATAACAGATGTCGATATAGGAAACACTAGATTGAAAACATAGATTGTGTAAACAGCTGTTAAATGACATGGTCTTCATGGACATCCTTACGTATTAAGGACTTTCCCCGGGTAACGATTTCACCGTCATTACTTCTTTAACTGTCTCAGAAGGTCAGCAATTTTCTCCTTTATTTCGTGCAAAATTAATCTGTTTTATTTTGGATCGATGGCAGAACTTCGAAGAAAATATATTTTCTTCTTTTCTGTGTTGTTGCTTTTAATCTTAAATGGTTTTCGGGTAAGTCTCTGAAACATTTATTTAATCAATTTAATTTCTTCAAAGTATTATTTTACTTGTATATTTTCTTTCACTAATTAAAAATGTGTCAATTTTTTATTCACTTCAGCTAAAAAAATGACCTGTCCTCTTTTCAACATATAAAATAAAACAACTGTCTATCTGCGCTGACTTGTTACCACGAGTATTTGCCGAGAATATTACGATTGGTGAGCTATCGGCTCTCTTCAACGGTAACTTTCTTGAAACTTAGATATTTTTTTTACAAATGTTGTGCGTTATCGAGCATTTTGTATCTTTATTACTTTATTGCATTTAATATCTTGTCATTATATATTCTTTTAATGTCCCTCCTATTCGTACGGTCCATTCTGTCCCATTTTGTTGATACCCAATTAGGAATGACATCATTGAGTTTCTGAGAATAAAACAAACACGTAAAGAGAAAATCTGCAACAGACTTTTTACTCAGCAGAACATCTACCTTGTACATGTCATTAGCAGAGGCTAAACTATTTACAATTAACACGAATCTGTTTGGAGGAGAACTCTGAAACACTTGGAAAAATACAAAATATATATACATATTGAAATGTCTAAATATAATTACTTAAATATATCCAAAATTCACACAATTCTGTTTCAAATACAACATGTTTCCCTCCATCTTGAGTGCAAAGCCTGAACGTTTTTGTAACGAGAGCATAAGGGTTTCGAAACCCTACATACGATTAAGTATCTATTAACCTATTATAAGGAAAATAACGTATGATTTACTTGTGAATTAATCATTTGTTTATCAAAGAAAATATAGCATGACGTTTAAAATGCGAATTACAATTTCAAAAAACAACGAAGTTATTTCTTCACGATGACAATTTGTTCCGTCAATTCATAAAACTATTCATATTTTCGAATATAACATTTATCTCTCCGTCAAAATGAATGCCCAACTAGTAGGATAAAGTGAATAAAGTTCAACTTTTGATTTTTCAAAACAACAAATATGCATACGGAAATGATAGTTGAACTTTTGAATACGTTTAATATCCAAATTGCTATATTTAAAACGTTATACTGATATGATAAATCTGTTGGATGTAATATTCGAAAGAAGCATAATTCCTAATACAAATACGTTTAATTTGTCAACATGTTGATGGTTTTTTCGTGAACATAAAAATGGCAGCTTTACGCAATAGAGCTGATTTTTTTTCTTTTTCAAACGAACTAAGAAACCTCAGTACTGGAACAGTTTATGTGTGCAATATTTAACAATCAGTTATAAACTACAACAATAGCAGCAATGCAGCTGTATCTCCATCTATATTATTTCCACCGATGTAAAATGCTATTGAAACATTTCTTGAGAAATAAATCAAAGTGATCCGTCTCAAGTGTCTCGCCTGGTTCAGCTATCAGTGGTGTTTTCATCGGTATCCATGCAAATCACCAGTTCCAGAGCAAATGAGCCTACAACTATATAGCAAACCATGTCAATATAGCTGCTGCGGTTAATAAGATATACTTCCTGAACTTTGATGATAATTACCAAATTTGCTCCAATGACCTTATGTACCAAGTTTCATGTTTATCTAACAATTAGGATTTATTTCACTGTCTAGAGTGAGGTTATATATAGAATAATCAACGCTTTGGGTTTAATACAAGCGAAGCCAGAGTGCATCCAGCGATAGCGTTAAACACAGAGCGTTGATTATTCGTTGGATAACCTCACGATAAGACCAATCAAATTTGAGGATTCTATTCAAGCATGAATGAATGTCTAGTAAAATGAACTCCCGATTTTGGAGCACGAAATGTTGGCTAAAGGTAAGTTTAATGTTGATCCAACAATGTCTAGTAATTTGACCTCAAATTTTCAGCATTTTCAACATATTAAAATATACAGAAATGACATAGTCGTTATTGTTTGTTTTATAGGCTCGTTTTATTTCAACACTGTGCTAGAAATGGCTGATAGAACTATAAACATAAAAATAAAGAAGAACAAATGATGTAAAAGGAATATAATAAGAAACTTAAAACAATAACAATGTCATAGTTTGTCTAAAGACTAAATGGCAGGAATGTGTTGGATATTACATGTCGGCAAGGTGATGTACATTTTTTAGTTGAAATATAGGTGACTTTTGCAGCACACATGATAAATAAGTACTATTTGGGGGGAAAGAATCGGTTGAGAAGACTGGGGAGGTATAAAATTATATGTTGTGAAGGTAAAAGCTCCCCTCCGGTTTGTTCTCTCTGAATAAATATCATGCACAGCCGCCACTGATCGTGGACCTGTCCACCAATATGAAGTTTGACCATAGCTGTGCTTCATGTGGAAAGATTCATTTTAACCTCTCTTACTACTGGATTACTGGAACAATAAATAAACAATAGGGGTAGACTAGTTCCTTGAGACTGCCCAAGATAATGAAAGGTATATGTGAATACTGTACGTAATAACCAGAAATCTGTAAACACCGCATTTTTGAATGGTGGTGTTCACAAACAGAATGAGGTCACTGCTGACGTTGTCTGGTAGGCTACGTATCAAACCGTATGTAGAAAGTTTCATTGTTGTACACTTGCTTAAGATACTCATTTTTGCGAAAAAATACCATTTATCTAGATTTACTGAATTGTTACATGGCATGTTCAACAGAAGTCAAGAATGCAGGTTTTGTAGAACCTGTATTCATACCTACAGGAGGACATCCTGACACACAATCATGTTTGCATAGATTCTTTGAGCCTCTGGCAAGGAATAGAAAATATTTTATTTGGAAATAGATAGTTTGATAAGACTGAATTTATGATATGTAGTGAATAACTTCAGTAAAAAACTTTGTACATGAATATGTTTCACTTTGTATTTACACAGCTGTTTTTTGCATATAGTTTCAAAATGAAGAAGTGTATTACATTTTATGGAAAACTGTGTCTAATGGAACAGTAATAGTTTGTAAAAA
Source organism: Apostichopus japonicus (assembly GCF_037975245.1). Classification (NCBI taxonomy): domain Eukaryota; kingdom Metazoa; phylum Echinodermata; class Holothuroidea; order Aspidochirotida; family Stichopodidae; genus Apostichopus; species Apostichopus japonicus. Next base: position 31,097,819 of record NC_092569.1, on the reverse strand, counting down.
CGAATGTTTAATCTTATTATTAGATGGCCAAATAACAGGGGCTACTTTTGTAAAAACAAATAACGTCTGGTCATGAGCAAAATTGCACTACGTTCCGCCCCTTCCGAATTTTCATGAGATGAAATTTCTTTTCACACAAACGTACCAAACCACCTACCAATACCATCAAAACAAGTTTGATCAAAATCGGACATGCAGTTGCCGAGATATTAACATTTTAGAGAATTCGCTCTAAGCCCTGCCCACTCATAAATATTCATGATATTGGAACCAAAATTTATAGAGATCGTCTACTAATGATGGGCAATTTCTGTACCAAGTATGACCTCAATCCACTTTTGGAGTACCGAGAAAACCTACTTACAAGCTTTATGTCACACACACACACATGTCACATACCCACACACGCACGCACACATGCACTCATGATTGAATAGATTCCTTCGGCTCGAGCCCCTGGTTGTCAGTTTCTTATTTTGACTTGCTAACTATACACCTGTAGCAACAAGGTAAACTGTTTATCTTTGACTTTATTTTCTATTGTCAATTGACAGTGAAGCGGAGTCACGTTAATAAGGTCAAAGCCAATGACTTCGAGAAGGCTGGGATTATACAGATGACCAAATAACGGTCAACCAGGGGCCAATTTTGTCCAGAAATAACCTCTAGTCATCAGTTTCTTATTTGGACTTTCAACTATACTGCTGTACTAACAGGATATTCGAACTGAATCTCCTTGACCGTGTCTCCTTCCACTGTAAATTGACATTGAAGCGGAGTCATGTCAAGGCCAGTGACTCCGAGCAGACTGGAAGGTATGTCGAATGTGTTCCAGCACTCTGTGATGATGGAGATATTGTCTAGTCTGAAATTTGAGAAGAAATAAAAGTAAATAAACTAGGGCAGATGAATTTATTTTCTTGGTACAGGAAAACACTCAAGATAATGTGTCTCCTTCTAAGGACAGGGAGAAGGTTGCTGGACACAGTTCGGAAGGTACACTTGCATGTTTACTGATAATCAGCGATCAGGAAAAGGTGACAGAGGCATGTTTGGAGAAGTTTCAAGCTGAAATTCAAATCAAGTTTTACTGTCCCCTGGTCAGAGCAGATATAATATGAACCAGGGTACATTTTTAGTTGCGGGAGAGCAGCTTAAGAATTCATCATGTCTCTCCTTCTGTTGTTCTGTTCCTTTTTCTTTTGTTCTTTGTTCGTAACAAACGTCCATGACTCAAAAAGTATTGAATGGAATTGGATCAAACTTGATACATATTTTAGGTTTGTGTCATAGATCAAAACTCTTTGGGCCCTATAAGTGTTTAAGCCCTGGCATTTTTGGGGCTCAAACTAGACATTGCTGGATGAACATGAAACTTGGTACATGTAGTCCACATTTCGTGCTGAAAATTCCGAGGGTCACCAGGGGTCATTTGAGGTCAAATTACCAGACATTGTTGGATCAGCGTGAAACTTGATGTGAACATGTAACTTCGTACATACAGTCAACATTTAGTGGCAACTATTTCGAAGGTAATTTGGAGGCCATCAATTAAGAGTGTTATTGAAAATATAGGGACATGGCCCTGGCCACAAAAGACTTTTAGTTGACCTTTGATTCTTAAATTCATGAACAACCTAAAAGTAACACTTCCACAGTAGTATCGTGATAAATCCTCAACATTGTACCATGAAATCGGTAGGTATGAGCTAAAAATGATATATATGAATCTTGGTTCACAGAGTTTCATTTAATGCTTTAATATGAGTGAATTTGAGGTCACCAGATTGAGAACAAATCACAAAATATTGTTGAACATTGGAGTTATTGTTAATGGCCCGCAGCTACCAAGATATTTCAGATTGTTTTACAGAAAGTGAAAACAAAGGTAATGGAAGGCTGTTTTTCTTCCAAAACTTTCAATTTGCTGTTAACCTACAACTGAACCATATATGATTTTAACTTGAATAGTAGGGTGGTGTTTTGTTCAAATTTCTATTAAATATGGTGATTGGTGAGGATGTAAATTTTCTTGTAAGGAAGGACACTAATGCTCATGTGTGATGATGAAATTATCTATGTCAATTGAACTTACTCTTTGTTATCTATGCGAATGATGGTGTAGGTTGCTTCAGCTGAAACTTGTTTTCCTGTTATCTGTGAAGAAATTGGAAAATAGTTGTCATGAGCATTTTTGTTCATGTGTTTATGGTTTACTGGTTTTGATTGTTGATTTAGCTTTGTAATTTGTTGTATTATATTATAGACAGGAGCTGAAAGGCACGGTTGAATTTTGATACTGAAATTTGTAGGGTCATTTGACTTGGTTTGGAATGCAGTGTTCAGGGTTGCGACAATAGAGAGGGCAGAATATTAGTACTATAAGAGCATGCAGTAAAACTTTCCCAAGCTTTTAAATCAAGATAAGATATGCTTATAACACTTATTCTTATGGCTCATTTGGATTTTTAAGTAACACTTACAGATTCTCAGGAGTACAGATTACAAAGACTAAATAAGACTCTTTCATTAAAGTTATATACTACAATGGGTGTAAACAAGTTAATGTGAGAAAATGTAGGTTCTCACCACACTGAAATCACTACAATACTTTAAAAAACTTCTTTTGGAAAAAAATCATTTAAAAAATAGTATTTTTCAACAGACTTCAGCATCACTCTGCAATGATGTGGAAATAGTTTATTAGTATGTACATCACATGGGAGTCTATATATTTTGAAGGAAAAAGTTAAAAATTAACCTGGCAGGTGGTAGTCTCGAAAAATGTGTCGGGCGGCCATTTAATAATTAAAGTAGGGCCTCCTAATTTTTGTTCTCACTTGGTCTAAACAGAGATAATACAAACTGAAATAAACATCTTTCAAATATTGGCATTTTTTTCTTCTATCCCAGAAACTTTTTCATAGATATGTTGAAAATTATTCTAAGTCTGAGGGGAGCAGACAGAGTGGCTATGATGGCCCCAGTTACACGTAATTAATTCTGCCTATCCTTTTATACAGAAAATAATGAAAAATATTTTAAGTCTGAGGGTCGCAGGCAGAGTGCCTAAGATGGCTTTAATTCCATCGTATTGATTGCGGCCTATTTTTTATACAAACAAATGTTAAAGAAAAATTTAAGTCGGAGGGGAGTAAGGATAGTGGCTTCAATGGCTTGGTTTTATTTCTGCCTATCCTTTTACATTCTATTAAAGACCGAGGGAAGTAGAAAGTGTGGCTACCATGGCTCTGATTGCATCGGTCTCATTTCTGCCTATCTTTTAATAAAGAAATATGTGAGGGGAGTAGAAAGAGTGGCTCGATGGCTCCAATTGCAGCATTCTCATTTCTGCCTATCTTTTGATACAGAGAAATGTTTAAAAATTGTTTAAATATGAATGTATAGGAAGAGTGGCTAGGGTGGGTCCAGTTGCATCTTTCTCATTTGTGTGTACCATTTTTTACAGGGAACAGTAGAAAATAATTCCGAGTCAGAGGGAAGTAGGGGTAGTGGCTACGATTTCATTGTTATCAAGAACGTAGCCATTTAAGAACGTAGCCACCTAGCAGCCACCTAGGCCTACAGGGTGCAGGTAAATTGTGGCGGGGTATTAATGTAACTAGGCCTGGCTGGAGCCTTTATTACATATATTTGAACTGGTAGGTATTTATTTTTCTCATGCTGAAATATTACGTAAATGAAGGTGTTCAGACTATGCATTGTTCCTAACTTCGCATTACTCTTACTGTAATATATTACTTTCGAGTACAACTAGCCTAGTACTAGACACACTTCGTAGGACACATTATAATTTTCAGTCAATATTAGTTTAACAGTGTCGGATGATATACCCTTGTACGATGTACGAATATTTGAAGCCTAATATCTGAAACAAAACTACCTTGAGTAATTACATTGAATTTGAATACGATTATAAAACTTATTTTTTCTCTGTACAACTAGGCTAGTAATCTAGATATGTGTTAGGATAAGATAAAACGCAACATTTCAAATATTTTCTAAGCTATTCGTATTTATTGAGGTGAGCCACAAATGTTGGCGATAAGGTTAAGATCATACTATAATGAAAATTATCCGATAGTTCTCTACCTTTTTTTTTTTAATTTTTCAGGTCATACAACGACGTTTTGATGGATCCATCGGTTTTAATCGAACCTGGGACGAATACATAAACGGAATTGGTTTCTTAGGCAGTGAATTTCTGATAGGTAATGAAAAGTTAGCTCACTTGATAAACCACAAGAATTACGAGCTGCGCATCGAGCTAGAGAATTATACAGGCCAGTCATATTCCTTGACATACGACAACTTTCGCATAGCCGATGAATAGGGGAATTATTATATAACAAGTCTTGGTGTTGTCGATGGAGTAACAGGTTAGACTTTTTTAAAATATTTTCTCTAAATCTTTGCTCTCAAAACGGAAACTGAAGAATGCTTAAATGAAAGTTTCAATAGAGGAAATGATTTTCATACACAACTATATTGATTGATTCCAATAGTCGAATACTTGAAAATGTAATATTATATGTGTGTGTGACATAAATGAGTATAAGCTGAATGAGCCTTAACAATTAAAAATCCGGCTTACATTTAATCTTATGTTAACAATCAGCACAGGTTCCGAGCGGCCAGAGCAATACGATGGTAACACGATCGCTAATAACGTAATGTTGTGACAGTGGGCTAACACTTCAAGCTAGTATTAACTTGTTGTGGTTTCAATTTCCCAGATTTAAACTTTACCTGGTGCTCATCCAACAAGGATAATTATGACAATACATGTGAAAGAACTTGTGAGAATCCAAATGATTGTGTCATACCGGATCCAGCGGAACCAGAGATATGTCTTTGTCCAGAAAACCACATGGTTATTGGAGACAGCTGCATACCTATAGAGCAATGTGGCTGTTACGTTCAAGGGGAAGGCATCGTATTAGCAGTAAGTTTATTCGATGCCGTTCACAAGTCTTACTATATATAATCTAAAAAGTACACTGTAACTTAAAATCTTGGATTTCAATTGGTTGACCTTTCTTTTTATTACATCTGTTATTAATTATCATGATTATTGTTGATATTGATTTTCACTTCTTTTTCGTTTTACTTGTTCTTGCAAACGTCTTCTTATTGATACCTAGCAAAATGAGGCATCCAAAGCAACTACACCCTGAATAATGAACTTTACCTAACATAATTAAAACAGTCACGACCATTTAATAGTAGTAGTAATAGTAGTTTTACCCAAACAGCGTTATCAAGCGTTGCACCAAATAAACTTTGATTTTCCTTTCACTGGAATATGTCGTTTAACATTTATCATTCCCTGGCGAGTGAAACTTACATTAATTATGACTGTTAAACTTGTCGATTATCGCAATACATTTACAGATAATAACCCTGTGGCGTGTGCATTGCGGTTACGCAGAGGCCATGGACCCCGCTTCTGTCGCCGTTGCAGGCAACCTGTTAGTGAAGGGATGTATTACATTTAGAAGGTAATCATAATACTACTCATACTGGTGTGCATTCTCTTTTAAATATTAAATAAAAAGTCATGATTACTTTTTACCAAAGTCTTTCGATTAGAAATAATTGTAACTTTAGTGTTCAGTTGCAATAAACCTGTGAATGCAACATGTTTCAGTTATTATTTTCGTTTAGCAAATCACTCAATCGAGGACATTGGAGTCCGATCCAAATACCTCATAAAACAGTCGGGCAAATGTTGCATTGGCCATTATTAATTTATTAGATTTTATTTTCTGCTGAATATCTGAAATTAGGAAGGCGAGTTTTACATCAATTCAAGATGTACACTAAGATCAACTTGTAGTAACAGCCATATTATAGACGCGAGATTCCAGTGTAGTGATCACGCAACCTGTGATGAAAGGAACGGTGTACGTAAATGTTACTGCAATCAAAACTACCAAGGAGACGGAATAACGTGCACCCACAACTGCTTCGTTGCTGCCAAAAGAATGGTAGTGAGGGTCAGTACGATTCTTTAAGGGTATCTTAAACTCTTTGCCTGTAATTCATTTAGACTATTCGAAAATACATAGATATGGCAACGCAATTATGATACACCCAGAACGATGAATGTTACCTAATATATTTAAAACGCTCATGACCGTATCTTAGTTTTAATCCAGTGTTACATCAAAAGTCGTTAAAACTGTAACAAATTAACATATATTTTACTACCTTTGGAATATGTCGTCTAACATTTATCTTTCCAGGAAGGTGAATCATACATTAATTCTGACTGTTCCTTACGAATAACCTGCAACAGTAGCTTATCAACAAGTGAGAGGTACAGTTGTAGTGCAGACGCTCCTGCGAGGAGCGGAATGATGTCCGTAGATGTTACTGTAACGAATGGTTTGAAGGTGATGGTGTTACATGTACCCGCAGTGGACCAAGAGATTGTTCTGATCTTTACACAGCGGGTAGAAGAAATAACGAGAAATATACCATTTATCCCCCTAGAAGCTCCGGGTTTGAAGTTTTTTGTGAATTGTCTAGTGGGGGATGGACAGTGAGTTTAGCCATTGACAAGCAAATGCTTTAACATTTATTTTCTTATATGAAAGGACTTCGTTCACTAACATTAGAAGTGAATCATAGCATTATCTAATTAAATTGATCCATCTTTCTATCAGTTTAAAACAAATCTGATTATTGACCTTCACCAATTAATTTATCTTACTTATTGTAGTACAATGAGACATTTCATATATTACTCACTTGCAATATATAAACTGTTTGATTCCCTTTGTAGATTTTGCAACGACGTACAAGTAGTTCCGTCAGCTTTTATCGAAACTGGAATGAGTACAACAATGGGTTTGGAATTCCAACAGGAGATCATTGGATTGGCAACGATAAAATATACAAATTGAGAAACCAAAAATCCTACCAACTCCTAATAGAAAAGACAAACACGGAAGGATCGACATACCACAGCAGTTATTCATATTTCAGTATCAGTAACGAGAGAGACAAATACCGACTGTCATTGGGTGGCTACAGTGGAAATGCTGGTATGTATTGTGCTAAATGGCAATCATACGCAGACTTGTAGTTATTACGTAATATCATTCTAGCATAACTACCTGTAGTCGTAATCACAATATAGGATTTTTACTCGTACACATACACAGGTCATGTTACAAATATAGTGCAGTTACTAATGTATGTACTAGACCTCTTGCCTACAGTCTCGTACCTTTTGTTGATATATCATATCAACCTTGCACTTTCATTCAGACTTTGTCAATCTTAGAAAAGAAAGGCAAATTGAATAGCCTGGGAAACTACAAATTTCATTAAAAATAAAAATAACATAGCCGAAAGGGGGAATTTTTGGAAGACCGCTGGAACGTTTATAAGATTCCGACAACTTAAAATATGAAATAAGTGATTACGTTAATAATGTGTTGAATGTTGTTTAAGTATTTATAGGAATACGTTGATTAAACTATTATCAATTAAAAGCACGGGATGATGGCTCTGACATGTAAACCCTCCAGAAGTAAATAGAGGGGGCTCTTTAATTTAAACACGAAACGTACTCGTGTAGCCAAACTGTTACATTGAATGTGTAGACATAATTGTTTTCAATGTCTTCGCATGTTTTTCTTTTCTCTATTAGTATAATTGTTGAATAGAAATTTTAGTCATTATTATGATCTATAAAGGGTGTTAACTTCTTCCATACTTAAGTTTCATGGTAGGGAGAACATAACGTTATTTCATTAGGGTAGGATTGGATTAAATGGGATTTTAATATAACAGCGTAGTGTTATATGGCTTTTCAGCATGCAGTAACAGTCATGTCATTTAGAAACACATGCACGTACATTGTAGTGTAATTTTACAACAGTACCACAGAAAATATGAAATATTGTAAATCCCATAAAATATACAGGATGTGTCCTAAAGGATTACGTTAGGCAGTTCTTTTGACCTGATCACTCGCGTTCAAGAAAAAAAAACATGAATGCTTAATATGTTCGTAACCGTTTGTGTTATCAGGATATTCACCTTCAAACTTTGCTAAATTTTTGAAAATAATTTTAAGGCTACATCAATGATGACATTGACTCTTTTGAGCAGGCCTAAACATTAATGTTAATTCATTGTTGAAAAAGAAATCCAATAACACAAACATTTTCTTTGAGTTAATTTTATAAAAAACATCACAAGATCTTATGACAACTCACTTTAATACTAACACGAAATGTATCTGGACAAAGTAATATATTGCTTTACTAAGTATTCATATTTACTGATTATTAGGTGAAGCATTAAATTTGATATAGCTCAGCATGTACCAAATTACCACAATCTTTATCGCCGGTTCTTTTTTTCATAAGTTATGCCTAAATAACAAGTAGTATGTGTGTTCTATTGGCGGAGGTAACATTAGTAAATGCGGTGAACTTATGAAAGTAGTTTTAATTTATATAAAGGTAGGAATAATGAATAGTACGAGATAAGCCTTAAAACGGGAAAACTGAATAAGTCCATTGATACAACAGTGGCACCAGTGTATGTGCCACCGCTTACCAGCGTTACAGTGAGGGACAATACAGACCTTTAGGTTCAGTCGGCAACTTATTGACATGGAAATAAGATACGGTAATTATTCCAAGTAAAGTTTGTGGCAAATTGGTTTAAAGTGATCCAAATTTACGATAATTCAGAGGTTTGCAAAAGCTTATGCGTGAATTTTATGTTGTGTAATGTAAATATATTCTTAAAAGGCGCGTTACATGTATTAACATCTCAACGGGTCGCACAGCATATAAATTGCAAGCAATGAAATAAAATTATCAAATTCAGTAAACATTAGAAAAGCTAAACTTTCTGATACAAGAATAAGAATACTGTGTACAAAATCAATACATAAACAATTCTGATTAAAATACGCTTCAAAGAGATGAGTCTTCAATTTAGATTTAAAAAGATAAAAATCGTCCACAAAGGTAAGTTAATGTGGAAGCTTATTCCATAGGCGTGGTGCACAGGTCGAAATAGCACGCTCACCATAGAAACTATTACGTCACAAGCTCCTCCAGGTAGACCGGTGCTACACTATGAAGAATTTTATGTGTATTACATAAAATCTTAAAAGTAACGCACTGCTGGACATAAAGCCAATGAAGATCTTTGAAAATGGGTGGTATATGCTCAAATTTATTTGTTCTTGTAACGGGGCGGGCAGCATAATTTTGAATGTGCTGTAATTTTTGACTTCCTGTGAAGTTAGGCCAAAAATTGAACTGTTGCATAATCAAGGCGGGAAGTAATTAAAGCATAAATAAGTTTTTCAGTTGCGCTCTGATCTAGCATATTTCTGATACTGTCTATCTTCCACAAAGCACACAAAGCTGATGTACAACAGACATAAATGGCGGAAATGTATGTTATCATTGTGTAAAAAAGCAATGATCATATTTAGAGTTTATTTGATTGACAGTGTTAAGATAACACACACATGATGTTGATACGTTTTAATTTGTTGCGATTCACTCTTATCTATATCCAGGTTGTATTTATGTGTCACTTTTGATGAGTACTGACCCTTTAAATTCTTCGCGGCTCATCAATTAAAATGGCTGGACATCCTATTCCATCAAACAGTTTGTCAATTACAAGAAAACTTAATTAAAAAACATACGAATTTGATTGCCACAATAACCATGACGAATTATATAGAATGTCATCCAAAGATGTTCTGTTGATGATATGATGTTAAAACGGAATGAGCTGTTACTATTGATGAAACAATGGATTAATAATAAATATTTATTTTTGAACAGTTAGAACCAACCCACTATCTTGGAGAGATTTAGAATATTTTAAAGAGTATCTTAAAATCACAAAAAGCAATTGCAATTTGTTTTACATCAATAATTCTGCCTTAAGTTACTCTTTAAACTTTTGCTCCTATGTGGATCTGTCTTGAGCTATAATCAATAGTCGGTTATATCCTTTTAAGCCAAGAAATTATCAATCGCATGATTGAACGATAGATATATTGTTAGGTTAAAAGTAAAGAAAAATAGAAAAGACAGAAAAAATAGTATATCAAAATTACGATACACACATTTCAAAACGGTTCTTACTAAAGAAAAACACATGTAGCTATAGACATATTTATAAACTTCTTTCTATCTTGAAAAGCAATATATTTGTTTGTTTTGAAAAGGCATTAACCCCGAAACAAGCTTTCTTCTCAGAAAAAAAAAATGAGAATAGAAATCTACTAAATTACAGGAAATAACGATTGGAACGTTTGAAGTAAACTCGTCGTACAAATACTTAGCTATGATCCTCTGTCGCCACTGATTGAATGCAGTTTGGTCATATACCGCTAATAATTATGTGAGGAAGGTGTATGGACATAATTAAATTCTTTAAGTAAGCATAAACTCTGATTTTCTGCACAGATAATCGTTAAGGTCTATCATAATACGCTTTAGTTTTAGTGTAGTAAGCATCAGATAGCATAATTTACCGATATTTCATTATTTATTTCCTTTTGATGTCATAAAAGGTAGAAGTAGGAGTTGCTCGAGAAAAACGGCCCTTTTTAGGGCCAACAAATTTTCCAGAAAGAGCTACTTTCCTCTCCTCCAACATGCAAAATGTACTTTCTCTCTCTCAACCTCTCTCATCGTCATCTAAAAGACGCAAATATGTCCGTTCAGTGAAAGCTAATAAAAGCTCCTAAAAATTCCGCACCACCAACAGGGAGCTACAGACTATACGTAGTCACTCAAAAGCCCAAAATCTTCGAAAAGAAGCAGAAACACTAAAAAAGTTCGTAAAGAATCAGACAGAAACATGTCCAATATAGAGTTTATTGCGTTGGGAAAAGGTCTGAAGTTCATAGCAACTCCAGTAAAACCTAAACGAAGTGATCTTCTCAAGTCATTAAAAGACCTAAAAAGAAAAATGAGAATCCGCTTCATCATGCAGAATAAAATGCAAAAAGGGATTACAAAATTCCGTCTACCCTCTACATGGTCACCTAACATGACTTTTAATAAAAACCTAGAGGACTTTGTGGAAGCAACACAAACCGAATTGGCAAGTGTTACTATCCGAAACGCCAATAGCCACACGCATAAGGCGGAACGTTTTGCACTAAATGCAATTAAAAACGACCGTTCTATTATTGTCAAACCCTTCGATAAAGGTAGAGGCAATGCTATATTAAATCACTCAGACTATCAAGCCGAAATTGAAAGGCAATTAGCTAGTCACCACTACGAAAAGTTAAAAAGTGATATGACGTTTCTAACTAAAAGTTTAGTCCAGGAAACACTAATTGATATGTTCTCTGCAAAAGAGATCGATAAAAGCACCTTCGAGTACTTGTCACCATATAGCCACAAGATCCGCACACCGGTCATATATGTGCTACCAAAAATTTATAAAGCACCCCCGGCTAACTCAAAATTTGCCGGTAGACCGATAATAAGTGGAAACGGATCACCGACCGAAAAAAATATCGGAATTTGTGGACTATTTCTTGCTTCCTATTGTAATAAAACAAAGCACTTATGTGAAATACACAAATCACATTCTGCAAATTTTGGAAGCCACCCCGTTACCAAAAACGGTAGTACTCGCTACACTCGATGTCGTCGCCATGTATACCAATACTCCCCAAGAGGAGGCATTAGATATATGTCAAGAAGTCTATGAAAAGACGGAACAAAGCGAATATGGAATAAATAAAATATCTTCCATATCCATGCGCAAACTAATTGAACTCATCTTAACAAGAAACTGTTTCGAGTTCAATAACCAATTCTATCTACAAAAGATCGGTTGCGCCATGGGTAGCCAAGCCTCTCCGGAAATCTGCGATATCGTCATGCATAGACTTGAAAACCAGATTTTACCGACAGATAATAAAATCTTAAAATGGCTCCGCTATAGAGATGACATTCTATTGCTCTACGACGGTACACATCAGGAACTTGAACACCTGGTAAAAAGGTTGAATGAAATTCACCGCTTCTTAAAGTTTACGGTAGAAATATCAAACACCGAGGTAACATACCTAGATTTGAAAATCTTCAAAGGTACAAGGTTCGAAACCAATGGGTCATTAGACACTAAAGTCCACACCAAACCCACGGAAACCTTCCAACACCTCGACAGGAACTCTGCACACCCACTTGCCACTTTTAAAGGCTTCATTAAAGGGGAAATATTACGATACGCACGTCTCTGTAACAACGAGACTGACTTCTTAGAGAAAAAGAATGCGTTCACAGAGAAACTGTTACTCCGTAACTATAAGAAAGAGGAAATTGCCACAGCCGCTAAAGGCATAAAGTTTGAAAACCGTAGGCAATACCTCACTACCAATACTAAACAAAAGGAACCACCACTGGTGTTCAAACTTACCTACACACCCAACATCAAAACCACGCATTTGAAAAAAAGCACTTTTGAAACATTGGCACTTAATTTCGCAACACGCGGAATTATCCAAACTGTTTCCAAATGAACCGATTCTTGCCTATAAAAAAGGCCCCAAATCTCAAAGATTTACTTGGTAACTCAAGGTTTCGTACTAACGAAGAATCAGCTGACTCAAGGTTCACACGAAGCTCTTTTAGATGCTCTTATAGATGCACTATGAGTCCATAAAAACTCGTGCACAGAAAATAGCTGCATTTTGAGAACGAGACGCTCATGCCGAATATAAAATATTCAAAGGCTTACTACTGATGAAGCTCCTCCTATAAAAGTTGAGAGCAGAAACCGGTCTAGTTGGTCATAAGAACCTACGCTAGTCTTTCTTACTATTAAAAGTACACTCAATTCACCTAATAGGTGCAATTATGTTTCACCATGAGGAGCATGCTATAAGTTCATGTTCTTCGGGCCCTCCCTTAAAAATACTTCAGGTTCTTGGCTACTACGTTGCGTTAGATAGTGTAAAACCGCCTACAACCCCATTTCATATCTTTCTTCTTTTTTTTTTTTTTTTTAAAAGGCGTTAACCCCGAAACAAGCTTTATTCTCAGAAAAAAAATGAGAATAGAAATCTACTAAATTACAGGAAATAACGATTGGAACGTTTGAAGTAAACTCGTCGTACAAATACTTAGCTATGATCCTCTGTCGCCACTGATTGAATGCAGTTTGGTCACATACCGCTAATACTTTATGTTAGGAAGGTGTATGGACGTAATTAAATTCTTTAACTAAGTATAAACTCTGATTTTTCTGCACAGATAATCGTTAAGGTCTATCATAATACGCTTTAGTTTTAGTGTAGTAAGCATCAGATAGCATAATTTACTGATACTTCATTATTTATTTCCTTTTGATGTCATCAGATTAAACAGTGCTACGTGGCTACAATCGTCGACAAAAATAGATGGGACACCCCACTCCCCGTATCAATGTTGCAGTTTCTGAGCGCTTTTGGCTACAACATTGAACGGGGGGAAGGGGTGCGCTTAAACCAATATCGCTCGTTGCTGCTCATACTGTCCCATCATTTTTGTCGAGGATTCAATCGTCGACAAAAATAGATGGGACACCCCACTCCCCGTATCAATGTTGCAGTTTCTGAGCGCTTTTGGCTACAACATTGAACGGGGGGAAGGGGTGCGCTTAAACCAATATCGCTCGTTGCTGCTCATACTGTCCCATCATTTTTGTCGAGGATTGTAGATCATGTGAAATCATACTGTTTGTGATACCGTTCTGTGTATCAGTTGCGTGCCGCGTTGTGTAGCATATTGTAACCTATACATGCAATTACGGATAATTGTAGATATGACCTTTTTCATTACATCTGTAGTGTTTTTAAGCAGTTAACATAGTTCAATAAAATCAAATAAAACCAAGGTCTTCATCAAGTTTACAAGGAATGGATAGATCACGTTTCAGATCATAAACGGGCCATTGTAACGCTTCTACGGTTCACTGCATGTGTGATATTGTAAACAATGCGAAAACAAACACAATTATTATTGTAACAAACTTAATGTTAACTGTCCTAAATTTCAATCAAACAAGGGTCAAAACCATTCACATGCAAACTGTGATCACATCGCGAAGAATAATTAATCTCCCTTTTGAAAGGCGTACAGCATTATACTGTTTCTGCGATTCGTTTGATACTCGAGAGATGCTACTGGTTGATATAACTATTGCTCGAATCCGAGCGACCTTCCATAGTCGACTTACTGCTTTTTAAAACATATGGAACACTAAATACAATGCTATGCTATATACTGATTTAATTAAATAATGGTTCAAAGAACAGATACGTTGATATTTCCGATGTAAATAACCATTCTTGTCGTATTCTCTTACTTGATTTTCGAGTTCTAAAAATCTAACTACCATTTCGAAATAATAGACTTTTTAAGTAAAATTTAGCCCAAAATTGTCCATTTATAGTAATGGCACTTATATGAACAGATGCTCATATGAGACATACTATACTGCATACAACATATCTTGTGTATTTTGAATGTGACTAGCCATTAATGTACATGTATTTAATGGACATCCGTACGTATGAAGGTCCTTCCTTGAGTAACGATTTCTCCTTCCTTAGTTCTTTGACTGTCACAGAAGGTCAACAAGTCTCTCATTTAGTTTGTGTGAATTTCTCCTTTTAATTTGGTAACGATGGCAGAACTCCGAAGAAAACATTTTTTCGTCTTAGCTGTATTGCTGCTTTTGAACTCAAATGGATTTCGGGTAAGTCTCTGAAACATTAATTAAAACAAATTCATTTTTCAACTTAAAATTCAGTCAATTATTATTAACTTGTATAATTTTGCATTGGTTAAAAATTTTGAAGTTAGCATTTCTTTCACTTCGATTTAAAAAAAAAAAAAAAAACACTTGTTCGTGTTTTCTACATATTAAAGTAACCCAACTGTTCATCTGAGCTGACTTTTTACCACGTGTGTTCTTAGAAAATATTAGGATTATGCTTATGATTATAGTCAGCTATCGGCTCGTTCAACAGTAACATTTTGAAACATATTTTTTGCATTATTGGTCAATATTTTGTACACAGATAATTCCTTTGATTACATGTATTTATTCACCATTACACTTTCTTTTGCAAATTCCCTCCCCGTTTAACAGTACATTATGGTTCATTTGTTTGGTATCCAATTTTGTACTGCATCTTTAAATTTAAGAGAATAAAACAATGAATTTTTAGTGAACAGCACATCAACTTGTTAAGTCCGTTACAGAGGTCTATTTATTATCACACAAGAAGCAGTTTTAAGTCGAGCTTTGAAACAACTGGCAGAATGCAAAATACATATGCATAGCAAATGTATATATGTATTAATATTTAAACACATATATGTATATATATATATATATATATATATATATATATATATATATAAATGAAAATCGTAATGAGTTGGAAAATCAAGAACAGTGAAAAAACTTTCAGCCTCCACCGGGATTCGAACCACGGGCCTCCCGCTCTGTACGCGGACACCCTAACCACTAGGCTATGGACGCTGATTGTATGTCCAGAGGTTCGAAACCGGTAAGGAAGATTGTAATTCCACTGTAGGCGTTTGTCACCTATATCGAACAATACTAGTTCTGTTTTTGGTGACATATTTTGCCCTACTCTAGAGATCAAACATGATGCTATCCAACTCGAAAATCATTTGTGATTCCTAAAGCCGGATCTCGAAAGAGATACTTTGAACAGACTTTATGTTAATGCAATGGAGGTAAACGACAAAGGCAAATGAATATATATAAATGAAAATCGTAATGAGTTGGAAAATCAAGAACAGTGAAAAAACTTTCAGCCTCCACCGGGATTCGAACCACGGGCCTCCCGCTCTGTACGCGGACACCCTAACCACTAGGCTATGGACGCTGATTGTATGTCCAGAGGTTCGAAACCGGTAAGGAAGATTGTAATTCCACTGTAGGCGTTTGTCACCTATATCGAACAATACTAGTTCTGTTTTTGGTGACATATTTTGCCCTACTCTAGAGATCAAACATGATGCTATCCAACTCGAAAATCATTTGTGATTCCTAAAGCCGGATCTCGAAAGAGATACTTTGAACAGACTTTATGTTAATGCAATGGAGGTAAACGACAAAGGCAAATGAATATATATAAATGAAAATCGTAATGAGTTGGAAAATCAAGAACAGTGAAAAAACTTTCAGCCTCCACCGGGATTCGAACCACGGGCCTCCCGCTCTGTACGCGGACACCCTAACCACTAGGCTATGGACGCTGATTGTATGTCCAGAGGTTCGAAACCGGTAAGGAAGATTGTAATTCCACTGTAGGCGTTTGTCACCTATATCGAACAATACTAGTTCTGTTTTTGGTGACATATTTTGCCCTACTCTAGAGATCAAACATGATGCTATCCAACTCGAAAATCATTTGTGATTCCTAAAGCCGGATCTCGAAAGAGATACTTTGAACAGACTTTATGTTAATGCAATGGAGGTAAACGACAAAGGCAAATGAATATATATAAATGAAAATCGTAATGAGTTGGAAAATCAAGAACAGTGAAAAAACTTTCAGCCTCCACCGGGATTCGAACCACGGGCCTCCCGCTCTGTACGCGGACACCCTAACCACTAGGCTATGGACGCTGATTGTATGTCCAGAGGTTCGAAACCGGTAAGGAAGATTGTAATTCCACTGTAGGCGTTTGTCACCTATATCGAACAATACTAGTTCTGTTTTTGGTGACATATTTTGCCCTACTCTAGAGATCAAACATGATGCTATCCAACTCGAAAATCATTTGTGATTCCTAAAGCCGGATCTCGAAAGAGATACTTTGAACAGACTTTATGTTAATGCAATGGAGGTAAACGACAAAGGCAAATGAATATATATAAATGAAAATCGTAATGAGTTGGAAAATCAAGAACAGTGAAAAAACTTTCAGCCTCCACCGGGATTCGAACCACGGGCCTCCCGCTCTGTACGCGGACACCCTAACCACTAGGCTATGGACGCTGATTGTATGTCCAGAGGTTCGAAACCGGTAAGGAAGATTGTAATTCCACTGTAGGCGTTTGTCACCTATATCGAACAATACTAGTTCTGTTTTTGGTGACATATTTTGCCCTACTCTAGAGATCAAACATGATGCTATCCAACTCGAAAATCATTTGTGATTCCTAAAGCCGGATCTCGAAAGAGATACTTTGAACAGACTTTATGTTAATGCAATGGAGGTATATATATATATATATATATATATATATATATATATATATATATATATATATATATATATATATATATATATATATATCCAAACTTCTGGAATTCACAAAATTCTGTATAAAATATTTCAAGTTGCGCGTCTATCTTCAACGCAAAGACTAACAGTTGTAACGGAAGCGAAAGCGTTTCGAAACCCTTTATATGCTTAGATAACCATATTTAATATGCGAGTGAAACTAACATCAAACCTTTTGTGATGTTATTTTTTTCTGATGAAATTTTGTTCTATTAGTTCATTAAACTACTCATATTTTCCGAATACAACATTTATCTCTCCGTCAAAATAACTGCCCAACCAGTATAATAAGGCAAATTAAGTTAAGCTTATTTAAAAAGAACAAATAAATATTCGGACATGTTTAATAAACGTTCCTAGTGAATAATTTATTGTCCAAATTACGATATTTCTTCCATTATACTGATATGATCAATCTGTTGGAATGATTTTCGAAAGAAGCATTGGGCCTAATACACAGACATTTAATTTTCTCAACGTAAATTTTTGATCAGTTTTGTGAATACATACAGCGGTAGCGTTACGCAGTATTACTCAAAGTTATTTACAAGACCAGCTAATAATTCTTCATCATTGTAACAGCTTAAACGTAAAATATTTAACAAAACAAATTCAAACTATAAGAAAAAAAAAAACTTAATTTAACAATACAGCATGTAGTTTCAAATCTGCTTCCGCAAAGTGTCAGTATCTTACCTATTGCAATATAAACCTAATAACAACTTGCAAATGTGTCAGCTGGGAAGGTAACTGTAAAATCAAACGAAAAAACACAATTAACGTATTATTTTAATATGCTCTTCAATGTATGTTTATACATACGAATAACTATTTATCTGTTTCCCATACATTAACAAGAGAGAGCACAATGTACTTTAAATGATCAACAATTATTTGTGAAACATCATTAAATCATCTTACAGTTGATGCAGATAATATGACTACAAGTATCTTTAGTAAAGTAACATCTTTTGATAAAAGCTCAATACTTAAAATTGTCTTTACTAATTTATGTTCATTAATGTAACTAATAAATGTAGATTTGGCGTGAAACTTTATAATTTATGATCAAGTAATGTCAGTCTAAATAATATTTCATTTAAATATTTCAAACTTCAATGTTAGTAGTTCCCCTTACGACTTTTCGGGTTAATGATATACTATATATTCGCCAATGTATTGTTTCCCTATGGCGGTCAAATTATCGTAACACAATTGTGACATTAAGTATGTATTTGATTTGGAAATTTGCGTTTCTTATCAATTTTAACGCGTCATGTCAATTTAATAATCATCAACGAAATTTACATATATGTAGCATATTCAAATTGTCAAAATCGTTGTTAAAAGTTTGCTTCGAAACGTTGATTGAAAAATAAACTACGACAATGACCATCTTAATGTTATGTAAAATATCAGGAAATAAAAAACAAAGTATAATTAAAAAATCAATGTAAAACGTTGTTAGTTTATGAGAATGTACCGGTAGCATTAGAACAATCGTCTACGAAATCACGAAAATAAAAAAAATAAAAAATATTCATTCTCAGAAAAAAAACAAAAAAAAACATTATGTTTAAAGTTGTTCCAAACCAAGTTCCAGACAAAATGAGAATAGTAAAACAGACTTGTTGATTAACATCTCTCAATTATCCCAGACAAGACAATACAAAAATCCAGCTATCCTCTCGTAGTGCGTTTCCGTTATAAGATCCTGATAGTAAACTGTTAAATTGTTATAATTTATAGTTTTGAGCTTTCTTGCCACGTTGTCGACAAGACAGGCGGGGAAGACAGCATTGCCTTGCTTCTTCCTTGCAAAGTCTCTAACATAAAAATGCTTAAACTGTTACAATACAACATGGGATCATGGCTGCAAGAATGGCTAGTATTCAAAATCGTGTTGTTTTGGGTAACTCTAGATGATGTTTGATGTTTATCAGATACCTATATTTTGCTTTAAATCAACAAGTTGACAAAACTTGACTTCTTGTTATATCAAGAGAAACAAAAGTGTATGAAACTTAATGGTATTATGCCTGATCCTTGATTTACGATGATTTAAGAGAATTATGCCACTGATGGACGCTATAATAACCCATACACGGTTTTTTATGAACAAATATGTGTATTCATTGGGACTATTTTAGTGTTCACAAGTCTATTCGGGGCGTTAAAGAATGTTTTTGTACGTAAAATGCATGGAACATAGGGTTGCCGAAAGTGTTTCCGTTTTTGCTGATGTGTACAAAGGGTATTAAAAAAGTCGTCTTGATTAGTACAAACATTCTGAGTGTGATATCTAACCAATTCGACAGATTTTCTTTGATAAAGCAATATGTTTTTGTAGAACATTAGTCGTTTGAATTAACAAACAAAGTCATAAGCAAATATAATATGGATACAGCTTTCAGGCAAACGTATGCTGACAATTAGCGCCTTATTTACAAAAAGTGTGTCGTTGTTATAATTTAATCACAATAAACTAACTATAATACGTTTACTTATAGTTCAAGACTACTTCAATTACCTCGTGCATTTTTTCTTTAAGCTCCCAAACAAAAAATGTTTATTGATAACTTAAGAAGAACTAAATATGTACATAGCAATAAATGTTGTTTTCTTCTAGACTGTCAATACGCATGTCCAGTAAATTCATGAATTTCATCGTTTCTGCCAAATATCGACCTTTACGTGTTGGTAATATGTCATGAAAGCGTATTAGGAAACATATACTCATCGCAAAAACTAAAAAAAAAAAATACCGTTTGTAAGGGGAGGTGTTCTTAGAATGCAAAAGGTAAAAATTCTGAAAATATCCTTTTGTAAAATTGCACCCGTCTTCACAAAATATCAACACATCTTAAAATTACCGATTATAGTCAATAATACGCAACTAGTAAGCGTGTCATTTACTGCCAAAGATATCATACATGAATATGTATAGTCAAATATATATACTTATGGGTATGGGAACCTATTGTTGTTTTATGGACGGAAATGAGAATAAGAAGCATGAGAAGACCTAAAAACAGACACAAAGTCAAATTTTTAATCGATCAACGTTATTCATTAACCGTTGTTTCGAAAACTTTAATATCTTCTGAATTGATTTTACTTCGTATAAGCTTAGATAAAAAGTAGACGGGTAAGCGAAGTAGATAAAAACTAATACTAAACTGTTTCCTTTTTATCGTAACTAAACCTATAAGCAGTAAAATCAATTTGGCAAGATATTAACATTACTTGAAGTTTTATTACTTCCTTTTTGGGAAACATTATTGTAGGATTTTGTACGTTAATCAATAAAACCTGTACTTAACAGTAACTGATGGATATAGTGAACTCACAGGAAAATGTAAACAAGCGAAGATAACTGCACTAATGCTCATTAAAGGTCACCAGGAAAAAATGGCTAAAATCTATAAAAAGTAGACGGGTAAGCGAAGTAGATAAAAACTAATACTAAACTGTTTCCTTTTTATCGTAACTAAACTTATAAGCAGTAAAATCAATTTGGCAAGATATTAACATTACTTGAAGTTCTATTACTGCTTAGATATGGAAAGGTGAACTTTACTTTTCGTTCCTAGCAACTTTTTCTACCATGATTGACATTTTTTTTACAATGAAAAGAGTTCATTTATTTGAACCAAAAGCGAAATTGTTTTAATGAGCTATAAAATATATCAATTATGTTCGTTAAATGTAAACATATATAGAATAATAGAATCTTTAAAAGTGAAGGCGTAAATTATTTCCGTCTTTCCTGTATTGTAGGCTATATGCGTTGATCTTTAACAACGTTCTTAACTTGGCACTTTGTCTAAAGAATGTGCTTCAATTCATTTTACATTCGCTTATGTTATTTTCTAACCTCAGATATCGTCATGTACAAGACTCAATGATTCAAGAAAGTTGTCGTTCTGTTAGTCTTAATGCTCTGGTAAGGGTTGACATTTACTACTGATAATTAACCATTCCACAAAAATCTGTTAACTAGATAATAGCTCGGATCATTTTTCTTTAGAAAGGAACTATCTAGATGGACTTCACATGTGGTACTTTTCTATTATATCAAGTTGTAAAGATATGTGATGATTTACAATTCTCAATCATTTCCTTGTAATGTGTATTGCAGTAGCTTTAGCGCGCATTGTCGATACTCAGGGATGATGAAACTGAACGTAATACAAGCCATTAGCTACATTAGTTCACTTTTACTTCAAGCAATAAAGAAAGTTCAGGTTAGATTTGTTCATACTTGTGAGTAATTTATAGTAATATGAAACGGTTCTGTGATATAAAATTGACTCATGTGGAATTATTCATTACTGGCTTCCTTTTTGGGAAACATTATTGTAGGATTTTGTACGTTAATCAATAAAACCTGTACTTAACAGTAACTGATGGATATAGTGAACTCACAGGAAAATGTAAACAAGCGAAGATAACTGCACTAATGCTCATTAAAGGTCACCAGGGAAAAATGGCTAAAATCTACAAAAAGGAAAAATATTCACCCTTGAGCCATTGAATTTTGTAGGCTCGTAGAATAACGTGACTTGTTCAAATCACTGATCAGTGATGATGAAAGTTAGATTGCATAACGTAAAAAAGACAAATTGAAATAAAGACCAGCAATACAATTTTATTTAAGAAAAATATTATTCATCATGCTTTGTTTCTGTAACCATGTTACCACTGATTCACCATGGAAACAAAGCAATTGCATCATAATCATATAAATTTTTCAGTTGATATTTTCCTTTGCATATGAAGATGCATTTTTATTTTAAAATATATAATTTACAGTTTTGTTGTTTGTTCTGACCTCCTTTCTTTAAATCATTATGTTACTAGACTTGCAGTATTTCCTATTCCAAACTCCGAATTATCCAAGGAATTGTCATGAAATGCTCAATCAATGTTCTTCTACCAACGCCAAATCCGGTGTATACCTGATTAAACCTGACCAGTATCCTGATCCATTTCAGGCATATTGTGATCACAACACTACATCTGGAGGCTGGACAGTAAATAATATATTTAAAGATGTGTACACGTACAATCACAGACTATTTTAAAAGTCACACTTTGTATGACACATTGGACTTTACAGTCCATTTTGCTTTACAGTGTATAGAATAATATACCTTGTACGATGTAATAATGTTTTAGCCGATTTGTATCGGAAACAAGGTAAATTGTTTATGAAATCAAATCAATTACAATCAAGTGCATTGCGATTGGAAAAAAATAGCATACCTCGGCTAGTGAGCTACCTATGTATAAATATTCGATATAACACCGCATTCGTGTATGCGTTATATTGTGCTTTATTTCCTACAAAAAAGGCTGACAAGTTGGTTTTGAAGTTGCGATCATATGAGAATGAGACATCCGTTAATTGTGTAGCTATGTTTTGAATTTATCAGGTCATACAGCGACGCGTAGATGGATCCATTGGGTTTAATCGAACCTGTGACGAATACAAAAATGGCATTGGTTTCTTAGACAGTGAATTTCTGATTGGTAATGAAAAGTTGGCTCATTTGATAAACCAAAAGAAGTACCAGCTGCGAATCGAGTTGGAGATTTATGCAGGCCAGTTATACTGCTTGACATACGACAACTTTCGCATTGCCGATGAATGGGGGAATTATTCTATAACAAGTCTTGATATTGTCGAAGGAACAACAGGTTAGATTGTTTTTCACTATTTCCTCCATATCTTTGTACTCAAAACGGAATTTAAAGAATGCTTAACGAAAATTTCCAATAGAGGAAACAAATATCACAAACAAATAAATATATTAATTCACATAGTCGAATACTTAACGCAGAAAGATAATATTACTTTTTAATGAGTGAAATAAAGGCAATGAGTTGAATGGGCCTTACATATATAAAATCCTACTTAAACTTGATCCTATGTTAACAATCAGCACCTTCCCACGCCAACCCCAACAACGGACAGAATATTGCAGAAAAAATTTTCAAATGTTGTTTCAAAGCTCCAAATATAGCACCCTTTGTTTCAAAAGTGGCCCTACCAAGGAAGACACTATCACTTAATATCCTGTAGCCCCTCCCCACCCCACCCCCCCATAACAAAAATCTAGTTGCTCTCTGATGCCATACCTCTTGAGAAACACAAACAAAGTTAAAAATCCCAATACAAAAATTTCATAAAAAAGGTAGACCTAATTGTCGTCACTTGGTCCTATATGTAATCCATAGAGTAAGGACACATTCGGAGACCTGTACCCTGCTCCCACATTTTCCCTATAATGTAGTGTGGGCATTTGCCGCTGAATGTAAAACACATTCACACAACTAAAACCTAAATGCATATCAATTCTATCTAGCGCCACCTACTTACATCCACCTTCACTCTAACAAGGGAGTTGATCCATAACAACTCCCTACTCCAAGAACTTTAACCCGGCGTTAGTTCAGCAGTGGCGGCTCATCTTTCTCGATCTTAAAATTCAGAACACCGAACACAATATCGATTTAAAATGCTAGAACTTGTATTTTCAAAGCTAACGATATATGTAGACAGACAGACGAAAAGACTGCAGGCTAACAGACGGGCAGATGCACGTGCCGACGTACAAACGAATGGATGGTGAACTAGATAAAGTATAGATCAGTGGCGTAGGAAGGTACTTTTGAGTGAGGGGCTGAAGACTGATGGTCGGCCTGGGGGAGGGGTCTTTTGGAAATTTTTGGCATTTCCAGGTGGCCTCAGATGGAATTTGGTGCAATGTAGCACACTTCAACACTCACTCCATTTTGTAAATAATTTTGCATTTTTACCTCGCCTTAGATGCAATTTGGTGCTCCAAATGAGATTTTTTTCTCATTTGGAAATGAAAAAGGGTTTTTTTGATTTGCGAAGCGGGGGGCGGAATGATACTTCCGCCCCTCCATACTTTTCACGGGGGGGGGGGCTGGGGCCCCCAGCCCCTGGTTCCTACGCCCTTGGTAGAGATTGATGGACAGATAGAGCAGCAGACCAACAGACAGACAGACAAATGGGTATAGTAGGCATCGTGGGTCATTGCCGCAGGGAGTGCATGTCTCAAAAGCATTTTTGGGAAATCAAATTTTGGGAACAATTTTTTTTTTCTCTTCCTTTTACTACAGCTGGTGGCTCCGTTGCTTCGTCGAGTTCATCTTCCAATATCAATGAGAACTCATGGACAGAGTTTAGTTTCCGGGCAGATAATAACTGGAACAGTTGTCATGGATCAAAGTACGTTCGCAAACGAGCATTAGCTGATGGAAAGATTGGTCAATTTGTGGGCGTCGTCTTGTGTAGCAGTACACGATACAAGCTGTTCCTGTCAGACGACCTTGAAAGTACATTTCAGTGAGTAGATTTTGAATTCTTTCACCATCTTGATTTTAAGACTTCCACTGAAAGTCACGCACTCTAATTTTGTTTATACATCATTGATCACCCAGTTGAGACATTTGTTCTCTCTTTATACTATACTGTACTGTACTGTCCTGTGCTGTGCTGTGCTGTGCTGTACTGTCCTGTACTGTCCTATACTATACTATACTATACTATACTATACTATACTATACTATACTATACTATACTATACTATACTATACTATACTATACTATACTATACTATACTATACTATACTATACTATACTATACTATACTATACTATACTATACTATACTATACTATACTATACTATACTATACTATACTATACTATACTATACTATGCTATGCTATGCTATGCTATGCTATGCTATGCTATGCTATGTTATGCTATGCTATGCTATGCTATGCTATGCTATGCTATGCTATGCTATACTATACTATACTATACTATACTATACTATACTATACTATACTATACTATACTATACTATACTATACTATACTATACTATACTATACTATACTATACTATACTATACTATACTATACTATACTATACTATACTACACTACACTACTTTACGCTACGCTACGCTACGCTACGCTACGCTACGCTACGCTACGCTACACTACACTACACTACACTGTACTGTACTGTACTGTACTGTACTGTGCTGTACAGTGCTGTACTGTCCTGTACTGTACAGTATTGTACAGTACTTTACTATACTATAGTATATTGTACGGTACTATTATATACTATACTGTATCGTCCCATTTGGCTGCATTGATTAAGAAATGCGGGCAGTGAAGGCTTCATAAAATTCAACGTTTACTCTAATATGATTTCTCTTGTACGTCTCTTTCAGACATTTCCACAGTTTCAACAAGGCCGAAGTGCCGTTATTTTCCTTCTGTCAAGTTTGGTGGAAACGGCTGTTAGATTCTAAACTCGCATTACTATAACCGTTGGATTAATAAGATTAAATATTTTAATATTGCAAAAACACTCTGAGGAGTGTGTTAATAATAGACATACTGAGGTTTGCTGCTTGAAATGCTATACCTATAGCATATTCCCCTGCATAGGAAGCCGTATGGGAATATATGTATATCCACTGGCAAGACTGTGACGTATCTGTACGCAAAGTAACATAGAATGATAGACCTATCAAGTTTTATTTTTGAGCAAAAAGAAAAATAAAAGACCAAAGATAGAGCGTGAACACGAACAATAATTTGACAAGCCACTATACGGGCCCGTTAAACACATGTTGTCTTTGCAGTGAATATTATCAATTGTAATAGCGTAAATATATTGAAATACATGGCAGGTAGATGATAAACAATATTCACACGCCTACATGGGTATACGAAAGTAATAAAACCAAATATTGTAAACGCAGACAGATAAATAGCTTGAACAGAAACTTACGTGATACTGCAAACTGTTAGCTATGCCGAAAGCTTCGGATAAAAACCTCGATTTTAGTGGAAACATCGTTGATCGTTTGTGCACAGTCACTATGAGTGAACACATTTTGCCCAATTGATTATTCAATAACAAAGAAAGGAGCTCATTTGCATAAATATGCGAGTGTAGAGTTCTTTAACCTCCTGTGCGGATTGCTTGACAAAAATTTCACCAGTTACGATACGGCTATACGTATTACGAAATTACAGGTTTAACCAATTAACGCCCTTCGGATTTGTTAACTTAATCAGAAACTTCAAGTACGTATTTCTAACGACTATATATATACGTATACGTTGTACTCGCATTAAGTATTTTATCAACTGAAATTCGTACGCAAAGTTATTATGCATCGTATGTATGTCGACTAGACTTAAGTTACAATTGGAGATGGCTACAATTGTAATTTGCACGGGGTGAATATTTCAATGGTTTCGTGGAGACAAATATTTTCATTTATCTTCATTTACAGTGACATCGCCGACACAAACGACCATGGAGCAGACTATTGTGAACTTGTGGGTGCACCGAGAGACGGAGATTTTAGTTTAGACAGTAACTTTTGGCATTCACCATCTGCGACAAGTGATTCCTTTTATTCTTCCTCATGCTCTATCTACCACCATTCATAGAAGTAGACAAGGCGCGAATTCACTATTTACGTTTCATAAAGGGCGTGACTTTGTAACTAGTAGAGGGCGCTGTTGTCGCAAACTTTTATTACAGGCGCAATTATTAAAATTATCATTCATGTCCAAAATTTAAGCAGGCTAAAGTCCAAAGCTATTTGACTTATACGTGGTAACAAAGCTTCCATGTGACTACAAGATTGACAATTAAGGCTCGAATTGGACAATTGAATAGTGTTTGGGTTTTGTGTGTGTGGTAAGACTGCTCCTTTTGGCGTGGTATTTCGTTGTTTAGTGTGTGGATTGGGTGGGTCGGGTTGGGGGAAGGTGGTTGAGAGTGTGGGGATAAAACTGGCGAAATACTTCTACCGAAGGTGATCTATCTGGTGCAATGAATTAATACGCACAAGCTGCATATGGATTGTAACATGTAAAATCGAGTAGGGAGGGGGGGGGGGGGGGCGAGGGATGATGAATGATGGGGTGTTGTATAGATGGTGGGCAAACATTAAGATGGTCGACACCTTTGTCAGCACCGCATTATGGTGTTCAGTTAAATCGTTGAACTCTTATTATTGAATATTCATAACACGTATTTACATAGTAATATACACAGGTGTAACTGTTATTTAACACACAGGCTACTATCGCAGCAGCTGGGGAGATGATATGCAGTTGGGTATCATCGGAGGTGGTATGGGGTCTTCTTGGACCGGAAGGTACTACCCCCAAGTGGTACGAATGCGGAGTAGCTATTCCCTAAAGTAAATCAGGAATATCTTCAAATTTGCCATAAAAGACCGTTAATGAAGAAGTATATATTCTTTAAGCTTGATTGTATTTTGTGTATCATTTTCCGTGTGAGGGGAATATTTTTAAAGTTGCCCTTTTTTTAATGAAGCTTTCCCGTAACTCCAAGCATACCAGAATGCAACATTAAAAGACCAAAAAGCAGGCAGGTTTTAAAAGTTATTTGAACCTAGAGATACAGATATTAGCACTGCATTACACTCAGAGAAAGCGAAGAGAGTTTGGAAGGGATGGGGAGAGGTGTGGGAGAGGTAGTTGAGGTGTGGTGAGGGGTAGAGAGAGGCGAAAATATGCACACTGAGACGCAGCGAAGCGGCCAATGGTAGAGAGTGGAGAGATGGGGATAGGTGGAGAGATGGGGATAGGTGGAGAGATTCGCATAGAGGCGAAGAGGTTGAGATGGACACACACATATAGAGGCACAAAAGTGGAAAGATGCGGATAAAAGCCAAGAAACACGAAGAGAGGTGGATGAGGTGAGGATAGATGGGGCGAGAGAGACTGCACGAGACCCTTGTGGAAGAGAGATGTACCACAAGTCTATCAGTGTTAGAGAGAGGTGGAGAAAGAGATAAATTGTTGTTTGTAACTATTGGAGGGGAGGGGATGGGAGAGGAGAGGGTAGAGGGGATCGAAGTTAAGCGGAAAGAAGGTTCCTAAGGCCTATTAGAAAACCCCCTTCATTACAGCAGCACATATATCTTATCAACCTGTTTTCGTATTTTCAGCTATATAGCCGGGTGTATTAGATTAACGTACTTAAGCCTGAAGAAACTCTACGTATCTTGTTTTTGTTCTTCTTAATCTTTAATCTTAAACCTGTGAATCTGTTAAATCTGTGTTGTTTAAATGGCGTTCTTTTCTACAGATTGTGGGTTAAAACTTTATAACAATCTTGCGTCATTACTAAAAACAGCGTTTACTCTTTCTTCATTTGCTTTCCTCTCCTCTGAACAATTTCTGCATATGCAAATAAAATAAACAAAAATGAAGAACAACTGCTTGCTTGTTGTACATTTAGTTTTACCTTTTGTCCTATAAGGTACATTGGTTTCATGAATATAAAGAATGTTTGTGTGAGTTTCACGACTGTGTGAGAGACAAAGATGGCCAAGGAAAAAGCAACTGGTCACATTATGTTTTATCTTTTCTTCTACAAACTGTGACTCATATCCATTCGGAAAATAAAAGATTTGTAGCAGTTTAGGAAAAATTCCATGTTGTATTTTACTGTTAACTGCAGGTTTGATAGGATCTAAGAAAATCTTCGCCAAAAGACAAATATAATACAGATTCACGTTATTGGTATGAGTTAATTTTGAAAGATCCTGATAATCAATTAATCAAGCAATCAAGCAATTTCTTTGTAACGGATGAAACTAACACGAATGTGGGAAAAACCCGCAAGGGCTTATGCACGGAATATAACTTTTTCGTGATTTAATCATGACGGTGTTCTTGCCTATAGCAGTAGGGGAACATGCCCCCCCTCCCCCGTCTCCCCTCATTGTCCCTGAAAGCAGACGTCGGCATCATATCAATACCTTATGTAGGTCGAAATCAGACTGTATGATATAGAATATCTTACAAAAGGCACATTTGTTACACACCATCTTAGCTGAAAGGCCGATTGTGAGTTAATTGATGTTACATTTCGTCCATTGCTATCAAAACAATGATAAACTGAGAAGGAAACTGTGAACTTTCATCTGATAGACTGATATACCTCGTGCAGATGTAGAATCAAAAGTAAATGTTTAATTAATTATATTATAAACATACATATACATACATATATACATATAAAAATAAATAAATAAATATAGTAACATATTTAAATATATATATATATATATATATATGTATAGAACAAGGGCTGTACAGATGGTCTTTTTCACATTTTGATTAAAATAATTAGCTTGCCTGTAGAGGAATTTGAGTCGAGAATTTGTTTTACTAATAATGCCAAGAACAATTTGTTCGCCATCAAGGTATTGGTTTAATTCCAGACCGAGGTAAACAACAGAATGTTTGGCCTTAATCAGTTGACCATCACAAATAATTGAGAAGTCAGTATACTGACCAAGTTTACGTTTCGTCCCAAACAAAATCAACTCGGCCTTCCCATGTGTAACGACAATTTGTTTTCAATGAGCCATTTATAGCCACTCTCCAGGTTAGATGAAAGATTTTTGTTTTAATATTGTTAGGATCTTTGTCAGAGTAAATTAAAGCACTGTCATCGGCATATTGATGGAGTTTGGCATATCATTTACATAGCAAAGAAATAAAATGGGGCCCAATATACTGCCTTGAGGCACCCCGCAAGTGATGGTCAGAGGATCAGATTCGACTCTATTTATGCTAACAACTTGCCGTCTACCAGAAAGATAAGATTGGAACCAGTCAATTGATGTACTGTGGACACCCATTGCGGACAGCTTGATTTTTTTAACCCAACTATGATATCACAGATGTTTGCGCCCTCAAGTAGGGTGATAAGTCTAAGCCCTGTAATTATAGGCCCGTTAGTCTCACTAGTGTTGTTTGTAAGTCTACTGTTAAAAAGTCTATGGTCTGTCACTTTAGCAGTCAGTCTTTGTTCAGAGAGTCTCAACACGACTTTTGTCAAAAAAAGGTCTTGTCTCACTAATATCCTTGAGTTATGGAAGATGTAACAAGCTCAGTAAATAGGCAGAAGTCTGTAGATGTTGTGTTCCTGGACATCCAGAAGGCTTTGATAAAGTGCCCCACCAGCGTCTTCTACTTAGGTTGAAGAGTATAGGTGTCAATGGCAATTTACTGTCTTGGATCGAGAATTGGCTTGGTAATAGGAAACAGAGGGTGGTAATTAAAGGCTGTGCTTCTTCTTGGCAGGATGTTACTAGTAGGGTTCCACAAGGGTCTGTTTTGGGTCCCTTGTTGTTTGTTGCCTATATAAATGACATTGACGGAGATATTTTTTGCACAGCTAAGAAGTTTGCTGATGACACCAACATGTATTCTGAGGTCTCTTCCAAAAGCGATTCTGAGAAGTTTCAAACGGATTTGGATAAGGTTTTTTCCTGGTCTCAGGGATGGCAAATGCCTTTTAATATTGACAAATGCGAGGTAATGCACATAGGTAGTAGTAACCAAAAGTATATCTACAATCTTAATGGTGTGGAGTTACAGGAGGTCTTTGTTAAAAGAGACCTAGGTATCTACATTGAATCATCTCTGCAACCTTCTAAACATTGTCTTGAAGCTGCTAAAAGAGGTAATAGGGTTTTAGGTATGATCAACAGGAACTTCAGTTTTATGAAAGAGGACATAGTAGATAGGCTTTATAAGCAATTGGTTAGGTCTCATCTGGAGTATGCTGTGCAAGCTTGGAACCCATATTTTGCTAAAGTTAAGGAAGTACTTGAAAAGGTCCAGAGGAGGGCTACTAGGATGATTAGTTCCTTAAAGAGTGTTCCTTATTATAGGCGGTTACAACTGTTGAATCTCACCACACTGGAGCTTAGGAGGTTACGTGGAGACTCGATTCAGGTTTTCAAGATTGTGTATGGTTTTGACAATTGATCCTTTACCGACTTTTTCATGTTTGCTAATAGTAGTTGTACCAGAGGTCATTGTCTTAAACTCCAAAAGTCACAAAGTAGGATTAATATTCGGCATAACTTTCTAATAGGGTTGTGAATGAGTGGAACGGTTTGCCTGAGAAAGTTGTACTTGCAAGTAGTGTCAATGGGTTTAAGAATGCTTTAGACAAGCACTTTAAGCATTGTAATCGGGTCTGAGTGTTTGTGTCATCAGTTTTTTCCTCTCCTATAGGGTCCTTGATGGGGACTTGGGCGTCCCTCCTCATCCTTTTTTTCTACTAATCTAAACTTAACTAAACTAAACTCTACAAAATAAAGTGAATATTAAAACAACAATATCTTAAATCTCATTAACGGGACAAGATGTGAGGCCGAGAGCTGGAACAATGTGCTTCGTTTCACAAACACTACATTATTTGATTTGATTTGATTTATTTGTTTTTCACGTGTAAATTTACAGTGTGAAGGAAGTCTTCCAAAAAGCATACAACAGCTTAACAAAGTAGAAGACTCCCTGTGTAAAGAAAAGAAGACAAGTATTTACATATCAATACAAAATAGAATAATTCGACAATGAATAAATAATATATGATGATAATATTTACAATAATAATTTGTTATCGTGCCAATGAATGGATGAATTATTAATAACTGGATATTACGTCTTTAGTTAGATACTTTTTGAATATTTTACTGGATACTTTGGTTTTCAAATTCTCTGTTATGCAATTCCATGTCTTTATTGCACGATTTCTAAGACGGAGCCTCCCAATTGATGTTTTATAAGGAAAGTAATGTGCATTATCAGCATTCCGTGTGTTGTGCCCTGGTAGAAATTCCAGTACAACCCAGTTAAAAAATCAACGAGGTTCTACTAGGGCCTACTATGTTTAACCGGTTTTTTAACTGTGTTTAAGTGGGTCTTACTGGGTTCCAACTGGGATATGCTGTACATGAGTTAGGTTCAACTGTGTTTACACGATGTTCAACTGGGTTTGTTCAGGCCCAACTGAGTTTGAACTATGTTTGAACTGATCCAGTTGGGTTTCAACTAGGTTTCACTGGGTTTTGCCCTAGCCCAACTGGGTTTGAACTATGGTGACTGGTGAACTTGCCCTGTTGGGTTGAACTAGGTTTCAACTGGTTTTGCCCGGCCCAACTGGGTTTGGACTATTGGCTTGTGAACTGACCCAGCTGGGGTTTAACTAGGTTTCACTGGATTGCACAAGCCCAACTGGGTTTGAGATATGTTTACTGTTGAACTTGCCCTGTTTGGGTTGAACTATAGGTTTCACACTGGCCTAACTGGGTTTGGACTATGTTTACTGCTTTTATTTTAGGCGTAATTATCAAGAATATTATAGTGTAAGTTCGTAAGCAGTAACCGTATAGTAATATATTGAAAATGCTAAATTAGCCAACTTATGAGGGGTGTAAAATAAATCTTTGTCATATTTATCACAGTTATGATTAAACGATTACACTTTTGTACCGCAATGATTAAAAATATGAAATATTTACTATATAATAAATTTGAAAAAAAAAATTGTTATAATTTGTTCGTCGATTTGAACAATTGGTAGGCAAAATACCTTCCTAGTGCAAAATAGTATGATCCGACCAAATTTGAACTTTGACATTTGTACCTTGTGTTAGCGCAAAATTTATAAATTTCGAATCCGCAAACCACATACGCCAACAGAATCTTCGCCGAATAATCGCATTTGTAACCGATTTTGCCAACAATTTTAAATTATTACCGCGGCTAAGTTCCCTCCTTTGTGATCTTGCAGTATCTTTATATTATTGACACATACTTGTAACATTATAATTGATTGTAAACGTGCTCTTCATCATAAATATTTGAATTGAACAGAAACTTTATAGGCCTATATAGGCTAGTGACTTAGGACTATAGTATAGGCTAGGCCTAGCAAACCGGTTCCCTACTAGGTATACCACATGGTACAATTACTAACTTTAGACATAACCTAACGTTATAGTTGCCTAGCTTATAGGGGCCTAACCTAGTTATACTCAAGTTAACACCTATATTTAGCCGCATGATTTAAGGAAAGTTATTGTCAACTAGAAAACATACAATAGCAATTTTCAAAATGTACGCAATTGCCTTGATTCTTGTTTCAAACATGAAGTGTCCTATTGGCATAATAACATACTTTGCAAAAGTCATTAGCCTAGTGAAGTGTACAGCATACACTTATATGCTACAAATGTGAGGATGCCCTACACTGAACATTATGAACATATGATTAAACAATCAATCTAATTTCAAGTGAGGCTTCATTTGTACAGTGTAAGATGGTCAGCTCTTACATCAAGTTTTGTTTTTTAACATAGTTTTACTTGTTTATTACTGCGCTGTGCAGTGCTCACTGTACAGAGGCTATACATTTGTATGTTGTCTTGTGGCAGCAAAAAGGTTGATTAACAACTTTCTCTCTTCTGGGTTGCTAGGCAACTATCTTGCTCTGCCTGGAAATTAACCCTCACAGGAAATGGGGTCTGTGCCTATATATTTTAGGAACAAAGGAGTTTTGTTAGGGTACAGGGTATAGGGATTTGGCAATTGGCTATGCGTATCTGAACAAGGCAGTTTTAAAAGAAGAGAAAGATAGTTTAATGGCTGGATAGTTTGTTTTAAACCTTAATTTACATAGTTCAAGTTACTGTACATAGACCTTATTATTTTATGGAAGTTGTGATATTCAACTGCCAGCCTGAGACACTATTTATTATAAAGGATACTATTAACTATAAAGGATATTGTTTTACAATAAAGGATATATTCCAGGACACCATCACTTATAAAGGACATTATTTTACTACAAAGGATATTGACATTATTTTACTGAAAGGATACCCTGGAACACTATTTCATATAAATTAAAGGATACTTTTTTGCTGGGATCGGACATTCATAATACCATTTATTGGGTTAAACTATACCGATGTCGTAGAATATCTGATGTCGTGGAAGGTCTGAGGTCGTGAAATACATGATGTCACCAGCAGGCCAACTCACCAGAACAGACTTTTTAATTAAGTGTATTTCTTTATATTTTGGGTGCGCACCTCACGACTGTAAGTTAATTTAATTTAATTTTTTTACTTGGCCCAGATCAGCTGTACATTGTTTGTTATTCATAATTATAATTTCTTTGATCCAATCCAGTTGACTTCTTTATTTTTATATGTGTCTTGCTCTGTGTTAGGTCATCACACCAAACCCAGAGTTCTCTGATCAAGAACAAACATTTATTTTCAGTGGCTAACACCCTAACATACAGTAGAGATCTACTGTTAAAAAATGAAAACTTCTTATAGTGTGTTGTTATATAAGTGTAGAGAACATCAGTTGAGAATCCCAGTTCAAACTATTTAAAAATATAAGAAGTAAAAAAATAGTTCACCCAGTTTAACCCAGCAAAACATAGTTGACCCAGTTGAATCCCAGTAAAACATAGTTGACCCAGTAAAACATAGTTGACCCAGTAAAACATAGTTTGACCCAGTTGAATCCCAGTAAAACATAGTTGACCCAGTAAAACATAGTTGACCCAGTATAACATAGTTTGACCCGGTAAAGCAAAGTTGAACCAGTTGGACCCAGTAAAACATAGTTGAACCAGTTGGACCCAGTAAAACATAGTTGATCTAGTTGGACCCAGTAAAAATAGTTGAACCAGTTGGGCCCAGTAAACATAGTTGAGCCAGTTGGACAGGGTAAAACATAGTTGAACTTGGACCAGTTGAACCCAGTTAAACATAGTTGAACCAGTTGGACCAGTAAAACATAGTTGAACCAGTTGGGAATCCCAGTTCACCCAGTTCAACCTAATTCAAATTTGGGCCAATTTACGTATAGAAAATTCCAGTTGAACCTAGTTCAAAAGTTCAACTGGAATTTCCACCAGGGTGGTAATGTATTATATATTGTGGTGATGTGGTGTTGTCGTGATGTATTATATATTTGATTTGAATATGTGACTTCGCTCTCACTTTAATACAAACACGAAAAGTGTCTGGACGAAGTACGTAGTAGCTTCAGGTTATAACTCCCTGATTAAACTTCATTTGGTAGAACACGGTTTTTGACGTCTAGATTTAACGAAACAGCTACATATACTATACTGACCAAGATGCATTTATTGAAGCGGTTAATAGTACAATTATCCAGAACAATTGTGAATAACTCTAACTCAACTTAAAGTAAGGTGATGAACTCCTGCTGAAAACAGCTTAGCTTCGTCATGGAAACCAAAGTACTGAAATCTTAATCGCCATCTCTATTTTTATAAAGTATTGCCTAAACTGTACGTAACCTGTCTTTTAATTCTACCTGAAGTTACGAATAATGAAGAGTACGGGATTTGTCTGAAATGGGGGCATCTGAAAAAAATTCATTGATCACCACAACAGTAACAATTAGGATAGGTCGCTGTGACCACCTAAGACCGCCTATCCCTAACTACTAATATTTCATTGAGGGAGAGCAGAAACCCAGGGTCAGTTTGGATACTAATATCACATAGGGAAATTATTTAAATTACATGTTGTTACAGATGGACCGTAATCCGGAGGTTTTTTATATGCGAATCTGTTATAAGGGCACTAACCTTGAGTCAGGATAGCAGTCAGTCCCAATATATCCGTCGTTTTCTGGCCTCCATAATTTTCCAATACAAAAACTCCTGGTGCAGCACGCGTAGACAGTATTTAAAACAACAACATTATCCATGAACTTGTTATCCCGTGTAGAATATAAGGTAACGTACGTATTCGATATAGAAATATACACACTAATCATATGTATTTACTGAAGGCACGTGTGTACGTCCTATGACTATAGCTTGTTTGAGGCTAATACTAAATCCGTACTATAATACTACCATGGATGTCTACGCTAACGTGTCCCTGAAGTCACAATTAGAACACAGTTCTTGACATTTTGTAAGTGAGCATGTCAACAACTTCCCGTGAACCGGATGACTATAGAAGAGTTTGCAGTATCTAAGGATAATATTGACCTTACGCTTGTTAAGGCAAATTTATTGTACGTCGTCGAGTTTAGGCCTAAGCAAAGAGTTAAACAGTAGTGTCAATACGTTGATTTCGCGTCTGTTAAATTTCTCCTTCGTTCCGGTTTGGTTAATCGTTTGATATTAGATTTAACTTCTTGATGTTACATATAACTTTTATTTACTTCATAATCAGAAGGCAAAAGAGACGCAGTGTACAATTCTGGATGTTGTTTTTCTTGCGTTAATCGTTCCCACAAACACTACACTATAATGTCAACTACCGTAAAGTTTGCAAATTACAAGAACAACATACCTAAATGGCGGAAAGGTTTGTTGTGATTTAGTAAAGGAGCCAGCGTAACTTGACGATAATTCGATTGACAGTGTTAACGTAACACAGTAATACAATTTTCTTCGAACGGATAACATTCAGGAGAAATAAAGGCACAAACTTAATTTTGATATGACCGTAAGAATCACTGCTATTTATCCATGTTGTACTTCTGGACCATTTTTACTTGAGGAATGACCATTTGAGGCTCATTAATTACAGCGGCTGGACTACTTATTCTAACAAACAAATAATTAATTTTGATATGACCGTAAGAATCACTGCTATTTATCCATGTTATACTTCTGGACCATTTTTACTTGAGGAATGACCATTGAGGCTCATTAATTGCAGCGGCGGGACTACTTATTCTAACACACAAACTATTAGGTCAGTTCCTCAGATACAACACGAAACTCAAGAGCAAACCATGAAACTTCAAATAACATTTTACTTCAAACTTCAAACATTTTACTTCAAACTTGAAACTTCAAATAACATAACGGCGGAGTGAATAGCCTAGTGGTTAACGCCGGCGTCTCCCAGTATGAGATCCCCGGTTCGATTCCCGCCGACAACACTGTGTGTCGTCTGGCAATCGTGTTGTTCAATAACAACTTCCCGACATGGACGTTAAATGGATGTGTGCCGAGAGATTGGCTTCGGTCAGCTTGCGAGTCTATAAGCCTCCATGGCTTCTTTCGCGAGTTCCTGCTTGCGGAAAGATCACATATACATACATACATACATTTTTACAATTCGTTTCATGTTGCTGTCCAGCACAAGTGGTATTGAAAGTTATCCAAGAATGCTCTCTCGTTTATATAAAGTTAAAGGAAAATGATTTGGTTCGGAAACATTCAGTCCCGTAATGAGCGGAACTAGTCATCATTTATGTAGCAATGGATCATTCGGAGATTTAGTACATATTAATATTGAATATAGTAAAAACCGGAATAGCTATTGAAATATCAATATCACTTTTTTTTTTCTTTTTGCGTGGACTATTACAATACGCAGCATAAGGAACGATTGTTAAACAAGAGCCCAACAGGCGCTATGGTTCCTTGCTAAGTGGAATATTAATGTGTTGTATGTCATCATTCAATGGCAAAATATTTATGCCCACATGTACCAGCTATCAACGAAAAACTGTATTCCAAGTTTAGATGCAACCTGATTTAAGATTGTGGAGTTATTGCAAGTTTAAAATTTGGCACCTCCCCAAAAAATTGGGCCCTGATAAAATGTTACGCCTAAATGGTCCCAAAAATATTTGGCTCAAAGTGGCTCAAAATATAGTTTCCCCCACAAAAAAACTGAACCCTCCAAAATGTGGGCCAAAATGGTCCCACAAGTAATCGGGCCCAAAGAATGTGACCCAAAATGCATTTGACGTTAAAATAAAATTTGGGCCCATCCGGCCTAAAACGGGCCCGGAGATTTTGCCGGGCCAAAATGTACCAGCTACATTAACCAACAACTGTAAACTCAGTCTGGCTACAATTGGACTCACGGTTGCTGAGTTATTGCAATGTAAAGAAAATGTGGGCCTTAATGGTCCCAAAAATATTGGGGCCCAAAAATCAGACCCAAAGAATGTGTCCCAAAAGGCATTAAAGGTGGAAATTTAAAAATGTGGGCCTTCATGTTCCATCTGAATTAACCATCAACAATATCCCAAGTTTGTTTACAGTCCGACTTACGGTTGCGGAGTTATTGCAATGTAAAGATTTTTACGGTTGACCCCATTACCTCATTAATATTCAAAAGGTCAGTGCCAACAAATATGAAGCACAACTTCTTTCTATAGTACATCTACATAGAAAGTATGACAAATATCCATCACTCCGTTTTTGAGATATCACCGACCCACGCAACTGTCAGAGAAGCACGCACACCGACACCCCTACACCCGCACACCCGCAAAAACATGTCTGAGTATCCTTTGCTACCAGCAAGTAACCAACCAGATCAGCAACGCTGAGAAATTTGTTTTGAATGACAATATTTTTGAGCCGTTTATCCATTTGTTTGTGCAAAAAAGTAAGACAAAGCAGACACATCGGGTTTCATTTCCTTCCTCCCATCTCCTGTTTTGCTTGGAAACACTGTCACCAACATATTGTATGCAATAACTAACTTTGCCCCATTGCAAAAACAAAGAACCAACAGTATATGCACTTCGCATCGACGTAGCCAGGAATTTGAAAGGGGGGACACATTTTGCGATTGATATGAAATTTCAAAGTTGTAGGCACGACTATCTGAGCGGAGCGCCACCATCAGTTGGCGCGGAGCGTACAAGAAAATTTTGGTGTTACAAACCCCCCAGATGGCCGGAAACGGCCCTTCCCGAATGTTCATTCTGGTTCCCTGGCCTCTTGCTAACTTGAGACACCTCATTCAATATCACTTTTAAACCCCGCCAAAAAAACTAACGAGTTAAAATAGTACGTAATTCAGTACTACATAATGCATTAAAATTAGCAAGGTACATGTACAGAGTAGTCTTACTTTTCAACTTCTGATACTTGTAGATACAAAGATAGTCCAGAAATGTATGATACAGCTGTAGCTAGTAAATGTTTAAGTTAGCCTAATAAGAGAAGGCGAGAGCTATCCGACGATTGCCAACTGGTGCAAATTTCTCAAGTGTTTTCTCCACTGAAATATTATCTGCGTAAACGGGTTAAAAACAAAAACATGTTAAACAACTGACAAGATCGGATCCTAGTCTTTTTCGGCGGGTAGAGTGCTAAATGAAACGGCACGCGATAGAAATGACAGCATAGATGACAGGAGAATAGGTCACCTAATTTAGCCATATTCTTGCTACGTTCATTTCAATAGTTTTTCCTGTCTATAGACTCTTAAACTCGTCCAGCAAGCTTATCGATTTGAATTATGGGTGTTTTTAAAAAAAGGAAAACTTGGCCAAAAAAAATGTAGGCTACGCCCCTGATCATATGAATCATTATCAGCAGATTTTGTTTCCTGTTTTAATTCTTTTACATGTTCTTTTTACATAATATATCAGAAAGACAAACATAGTACTCTTTTACAAGTTTTCCAGTATGATGATTCTTGTTTATTGTTCAATGTCTGGACTTTAATACATTTGACGAACTTAACTAATGGACAATATAAACTTTCATATTTTGTAATATAGCCAGATATGCAGTGGCCTTAAAACAAATATCGTTAAGCAGTGTATTTTCGCAGCATGCGCATCGCTATAGCTCATCTGAAATAATTCAGCTGAACTAGAATGTTTTTTTTTAGAAAATGTTTACGTTTGGTTTGCTGCCGTGGGAACGAATAAGGTCTCACGCCTAGCCTTCTCCTCGACCACTCGTCTCTCCTCTGCATTCTTGACTTGTTTTAAAGCCCCTGGAGCCTTTCTTGCTACAAATTAAAATAATATTTTAATGAAAAGAGAGGTTTGTAATCTGATATCAGTGTACATTTTTAAATGTCAAAACAAGCTCTTTGGATTCAATATCTAATATAAATGACAAAGATTTTTTTTATTGTTTAAAGTCAGTATGGATGTAATTTTTACAGATAATAAAAATTCAGTGAAAGCCCAATGAAACAGCTGACATGTTTATTCAATCAGATGTGAGGATACTCGATTCCGCAAACAGGGTGTGACGTAGACATCATAAAACAAGGAAGTATTGTTCATATAGCATACCACTGACAAACTTCGACTGTTCCAAACTGTGTTAATTAGATATTTGTACATACATATTGATAGTGTAGAATAGATCATACCGTACATTTCACCGTATATAATATGTATTGTACTAGTTCATGCAAGTTATAAAGTGTTGGTTAGTAGTATCACTTCCTGTCCTTTCGATACTGCTTTAATTTTGCCTTCCAACCAAAAGCAAAGTAACTTAGCTAACATAATCACTCATAAAGGGTTCTTAAACATATGGATGATATCAGCCAGAACAAGTAAATCAGCATTCATACTCTTTTTATCGGTTTGGTAGAATTGACATCACAACTACGCACAATTACAAAACCTTTGATCATAAACCACACTGAACGTAATAAAATTAAAACGTAGCACGATACTCGTGTTAAAAACCAAATACATTAAGAGTTATTAAATTGCAATATCACTGCTGTCCTTGGAACTAGAGACACGATAGTAAATTAGTATACAATAGGTTTTATGCTATATTTATCGGAACAAGGACAATTCAACATTATGCAACTGAAGCTTACTGTATATATAGAGTGAAAGTTCAAGATGCAAATAGCTACAAATAATATTAAGTTAGATTGCGCATGACCACTAGCCTAATTAACACACAGGCCAATGTACAGCATTTCCTCGTATGAGCTGTACCTATAATCCAAACCATATTTCAAATAAAATGATGGATTTAATGGACATCCATACCACTACTGCGGTCATTTCAGTAGGGAGTTGATCACCCCTAAATAGAGACTCTGTGCCATTTGTCATCTTGCACTTCATCGATTATATTTTCGCGTGACATTTCTACAGACCCGAAATTATGGAAACGCTTTTCAAAGTTTGTTTGACTGTTTTGACGATTTGCAACTCGTTTGGAACAGAAAGGGTAAGTCTTCCTATTATTTAATTTTTTTTAATATTTTACCACTGAATATCTACTGACTGTTTCTAAAATAATATAAGTTGTGTTGCTGAGCTAACTCTGTTTATATTAAATGATGTGACAAACTGAAGTAAAAACTTTTTCCATTAAATAGGAAAACATCGATAAAAGTACCTGATGAAGTTCAGTTTTAAAGGCCTTCAATTTAAAATACTTAGAATTTTTAACCTTGCGAAAGAACAACAGTGTTTCGACATATAACAACACGTCTTTAATTGAACCACACATACTGAAAAAAAAACTAAATTAGATCAATTGGTTTTTCTATGCCTAAATAAAGTATTCTCTCATATTTGCTCACATGTAAAATACTAAGAAAGAAAGCTCATTCATATATAAATCTTAAACGAATTTTGTTACACACCAACTAATAAAAGTCAATCAAGTTGCGTGATATGGCCAGGAAAAAGTAATCTCTTTTCAAACTATGAGTATATCGCTCTCCACATATCCTTTACAGCACATCAGTGCACAAGGTTACCCTCTAATAGCCAAGCCCACCTTTCTGAGGTACATATCAACACGTTACAAAACTCCTTCATTTCATCAATTATTGAAAATTATTAAACTTAATCAACAAGTAGATTAATCAAGTTTATAAATTCATGTTCCATAATTTTGGCTACAAGCACAATAACTAACACTTTGAAATTCAATCATTTCAGCGATAACTACAAGCTAAACTATAAAATCCAGTTATTTCTAGATTCATAAGTGAAAATGTATCCTCTTGTTAAATATCCAGACATGGGATTCCCTATCGATACAGAGCGACAGTCGCTACGTTTTGTATGGTTATGTGTTTCTAATGTTTTTTGTTTATAATACAACGAATAACTTGATTCCCATTTGTTTAAAGGCAAATTTCTTTGTCAGCTCTGTTATTTTGATATGATTTCCAAACAGGCTCGTTAGTGCTTGTATTCGTCGAAGTTATCATTATGAATCCATCAAAGCAACATCTGCATTGACTAATCTAACAACAAAATATTTCTATGTCATAATCCAATCAGAAAGATGCTTCAGTTTACTTCAAATACAAATAGTCAACAGTTGGGTAACTACTGTAAACAAAACTATAATGATAAGGTATATCCTTTAAATAAGATATATACTTCAAAGGGTGGTAGGTCCGATTCAATTTCATCAAATTGGAAACAATGCTCAGTTTTAAACTTGAAAATATTTCTGCAAACTATCATCCAGATGCGAAATTTGCAGCTTTAAATTTTAACAGGGAGCACTGAAATGTTTACTTCCTTCACATGCTCATCGATGTCACTTTAAAATATATCATTATTTATGTAGCAATGCTGGAAAAACAGTCTGCAACAAGGCATTAAGATATTTTGAAATGCATTTGGAAAAAAAACGTAAACATAAAGATCACTAATTTGGAAATGTACATTTTCAAGGAAACAAGGTTTAACAACATTAATTTAAATTACAACTAACAAGTAATTATAATAACGACACTCGGCTTAGTTAATTTGATAACAACAATTGTTTTAACCGCAATTTTTATAGATCATGGATATAAGAGCAGAGAAAATGTAAGACATTTTCATTTATTTTATTTAAAATGATAAAGTTGTAAAGAATGTCTCCTATCGCATGCCTTTCCAAGTGACAGTTCAATACGATTGATATCACAAGTAGGATCACAGTTATTTCCTCTATGAAAATGTCAAAACGAGAAGTATAGTAACACTTAACTAGAGGTAACTCCTCTATACTCAGACTTAATGTCCTATAACTATACCAAGATAAGGGGAAACTTGAAAGA
The DNA here is from genome assembly GCF_037975245.1 of Apostichopus japonicus. Lineage (NCBI taxonomy): Eukaryota > Metazoa > Echinodermata > Holothuroidea > Aspidochirotida > Stichopodidae > Apostichopus > Apostichopus japonicus. Next base: position 31,054,724 of record NC_092569.1, on the reverse strand, counting down.
AAGTAAATGAGATTTTAGTAGTGAATGGAGTTAGTTGAGATATTTTGATATATCCTTACCTAAAAATAAAAAGTACAAAAAATGTGCACATCCCATAATATGCTAATATTTCTATCAATTAATTAATGCAAGAAACAACAAAATAAATTTATGTTTAACTCACTTTCATGAACATTGCACTTTTTGAAATTTCTGTTTTAATTCTCGTGAGTTAGAATGAAACACCTATAAAGTATTGTTTGTCGAATGTGTGAGACTTGTTTAACAGTTTAAAAATGATACTGTTTTTTTACGAACATGATCTTTGAATTGTATAAACTAGAAGATTTAAAAGATTGCAAGTCGCTTTCCAATGCCATAGACGTTACCTAGACGTATAAGTTGTTCTATAAGATCTTATAAATTGAAATACCTCTTCGAGTCATTCGAATAATGTAAAATAATCATTACTTTTGTAATTGTGACCGATGTGAAATCTGAGGGAAAATAATAGTTATTTTCATAAAATAATACTCAAAATAAAATCGTAGTAAGATGTTTCTTTGGTCTTTGAGTCCAGACAACTAGTCACACAAAGAATTTTTCCAAAATACTTAAATGCCTCATCAAATAAATCAATTTCACTGAAGAATTGTATGTTCTCATGCATTAAATCAGTTTGTTACATTGCAGTTTTTAATATAAGCTATATTCTGGAAGAAAAGCAAAAGGCAAATCCTCTATTTTATCCTATCATTAATAAATAAATAAAAATAAAGGTCATATAACTAGCGGAATAACTTAGTGCAGATGCAGAGAACATTTCTAACACTTTAAAAATAACCTGATGCTCATTCTGGTTGCTTGCCTTTAAATAATTATGCTTTTCAATTTTCATTACAATGGTATGTTGATTAGGAATACCTAAATGCATGTTTTATTGTTTTGTCTTTAGTTTTTTTTGTCTTTTTTTTTACTTTAAATTCGGATAAATCTATAGAAGCAGAAAAAAACAGAGTATAAATAAAAATATTTTCAACAAAACGTATATTAAATTTTTATTGAAATCTTACTTTTGACATGATCTAATTCACCAACATTTTAATGACAATCCAATGTGATGATTTTGTCTATATCTGGATTATTACAGCTTAGGTCATTGTGTAAAGCAATTAAATATTTTATGTGTTTTATATATATATATATATATATATATATATATATATATATATATATATATATTTATATATATATATAAATAAATGTATATATATATATATATATAAATACAATTGTGAAAAAAAGTATTAGGTGATACATAAAATCTGGAAATACTTCAAAGAAAGACAGTTTTTCTCTAATTTATTTGTAAATTATCTAATCACAAATACCGTAATTTACATTGATTTTCACATAAGATACTCCATAAAGTCGTGACGATCATGTAAAGTTCCTTGTATTTGACAAACTAGGTAACGTTTAATAGTCTCAATTTGAATACCGGAATTAAATATAAAACCTTCGCGAAGATATTCTCATGAATGGCCAGATTTCCTATAATGGGACCACTGAAAATGTACTCTAACTATAGCATGTATGTGGTGGGAGTAGTCACCGATCCCCACCCACACTCTTCCTATTCACTGTTCTCCATCCCTCCCTCCTTCCCACCGACTTGCACCTTCCTTTCATGATACCATGTGGCTGGTCGATGTAGTACAAACCTTAACGTTTCGTTGTCGTTTTAAAGTAACAGATAACATAATTCAGTATAGAAAAGGAAACTCTCCCTATATTTAAGAAAACCCATACATGATAAACGCTTACAAATTTAACAATATCAAATCTATTACACTGTATTTAAATGTCTCTTTTCTAACACGTTGCAAAAACTAGAAAGCATTGTCATAACTCTTCTCCATGGATGGTTATAATTCGCTTGAAAAACTTTCGGTTTACTGATATGTTTAAAGATATCTAATTAAATTCCTCCATTTGATATTTTGTAGCTATCGTTCGAACGAGTAATGTATACAAGAAAAATACGACTTGTGTCGCTCAACTTACGGTGACAATAAACTACAATGGTTTATACAAATAGAACAGTAACGTCTCATACAGTGTAAGTCATTGCTTCCTTAAAGCATTATCGACGATACAAAACTTTGGCTACATCCCAAAACAATCGCCTTTGACCGCGTTATTATCTTTGTAGAAATGATACCATGTTGTGTATTTTACCTTGTTGGCAACAGCAAATTACATTGTGTAATTATTTCGATTCTATTGATTTTATTTTCATGATTTAAGGTAAAGGTGGTTTGATATCCTTGTATCAAAGGATCATATTCTTCTGTAAACCGTAGAACGTTTTAAGGCTATATTGACAAGATGACCAGTGTGCAGACAAAAAATCAAGAATTTGATAAAGACGAATAAATCAGAGAATTCTTAACATTTCAGGGAATAACTAAAGCGTGTTGTCTTGTTTATACAGAGAGTTGGAAATTCTATACAATATGTTTTTTCTTGACAGATAACATCGTAATGTCATGAAATTTGAACTGCCATATACTCGTCTGTTCAAACATGTCAGTATTCAGAATATACCAAACAAGATAAAAAATGTAATTGTTTAAGTTGCTATCGACCATTCTTACTGTAACAAATTTAAAGCCGACTACCTGTAAAATTCTTACTACTTATGGTTCTATGGATTTATAATCATTGAAGGACTTGTCTGAAAGAAAAAAAAAACACATTATAAATTTCTCTGGAAAGTTCCCCCTTTCACATTTTTTCTGGTGAAATTCTATATTTCTTGCAATTGTCATCATTGTCATGTTATAGAAAATAAATTTCCCTCTATATCATGTAGCTTTCTAGAATTAACGTTCAGCAAGGATATCTTAAATTCTCTATTTCATAACGGACTGGTGTATTGTATTATAGGTTTACTTTTAATGCTGTGGATTTTTAAAGAAACTGACAAAACCATTAAGACAAAAACTCTCTTCAACTTATTGGTTGCTGTGTTCTCACTACGTCACACCTTATAGCTTAAAATTAAATACTGATCCTTACAATCCCGTCATTTATTAATTACGCTTCATGCTTCTAATTAGTAAGATATAAAAGTCTATGGCTAAAAACTTACCTTACAAGTAAATGGAACCTTTCACTTAGAGTTCATTTTGGTCATGTTTGCCTTTGTTCTTTCATGTTAGCTTACATATCATGTGCCAGAGTAGCTGTAAAACGGGACAATTTCAATAATCTAAGTCTTCCCGGAAGAAAGTTGTAATATAACTCTCTATGTGTTTATTGATATTTGCAATATCGGCGGCATATTAGTATCGGTAAAAGCTAGCCTCATTGAAGATAACGGCAAACTAACATTTAACTTTTTTCCCCACAAAAAGCCAGTTTCGATTAATAGCAAGTGGCCAATATGCTGAACAGCTGGTCAAACAAGCATGACGCAAGTTCTGAAAAATATTAACCGATCTAAACAGACCAGTCAGTTACCGTTAAAAACTCATCAGTCTTTGTCGCGCATTAAAGAAAATGTCACCAGTCTGGCTGATGTATTATACAATTTTATATTCAGGATAGTAACTTAACGTATGTGATTATATGTTTATACCTACAATAGTAGCCTATCAGTCCTCCGCTGAGAATAAATGTTTTAACACGTGGAAACCGCTCTTCTAAATCATTCCAAAAATTGTGTACATTGCAGAAGCTGGAAAGAGTATCATGGATGCCGTTTGTGAAAACATCATTGACTGATGAAAAGATTGTATTTTGAGAATCAAGTTTGCGTATCACATTTTGTTGCCGATTGGTTTACGAAATATTTCAAACACGAAGCACTTGCTAATTTTGGCTAGACTTAGTTGTTAGTATAGCCGGCTGATGGAAGTAAATAAGTGTCTACAGAAATTAGACAATGTGTAAAAGTAAGCTGGCCTGAGGATTCGATCCTAGCAGGATCTTCTTCAAAGGCTAAATGACAAGTAACAGTAACAGAAGCGACAAAAACACACACGAAATTAGACAATCAAAGAATATGTTTTCGTTTTCGTTCTGATAAACGCATGAACTTACCTTATAAGTAAAATGACCCCTTTCAAATCTCAGAGTTTCGTTGTGCACGGTAAGTATCAAGACACGGTAATCTTAGAATAGCTAGGACGATTTAAATGATCCCTAAGTGTTATTAAGGACTGATAAACACAAATGCGTTACAACATTTGTCTGTAATCTTCTTACGTCAAAATATAAATTGAACAAAGAACATCTGTCTGCATTAAGCAACAAAGCTGTCTAAGGAAGCAGTCAGCTATTGCCTTTGTTCTTTACGTGAACTTACGTATCATGTACCAGGATAGCTGTTACACCGGAAAAATGCCATTAATCTAAAGTTTCCTGGAAGAAAGTTGTATCCTGTAAGTGATCATTGACCTGTAAATCAGCTATGGAATGTAGACAATGATAAAACATCAATACAAGTGGTGATCCGGAGAATTTATCAAAGTTTATGTCGACTTAACTTGTTTTAACCTCACATGTTTTGAACCAGTTTGCGAATTGTTCTTTCTTTCCCTCGAACTGTTTTTATAAGACATTAGCTTTAATCTGATCCTGCTTAGTGTTGACTGCATCAATCTGTATGTCTTGTAATGTATTCATTAAAAGTATTTTATTACACAGGGAATCGTCGGTGCCGACAGAAGATCTTCAGGTAGGTGTAGTTGTTATGTTATATGATTGACCTTATGATAAGAAGTAACCTCAGTAAGCTATATCACTTATGTATTATAAATGTTAACACCTCAGTTGACCAACTTGAATGGCTGGAAATGTTGGTTCTTTAGTGGTCGCTCTAAACGTTTTTTTTTCCCAATCATGTCACCATTTCCGAACATCTATTATGAAATTGATTTCCTCTGAGTCGTATATTTTCGATCTTTTCATGTCCAACGTGCTACATCGATATTTTTTCATGTACGTTAAATGGAATTTGACTGTTTTCATTAGTCTTTAACTACTGATAACTACAAAAACATTTGATTCAAATGGCCTTTGAATTTTATGTTAACGTAATTGTTTCAAAACAGTTACATCTGAGAATCCAACCACGATTACCTTATTAAATTTAATATTAGTCGCGATATCTTCCTCTATACGGTAGTTGAGTAATAATTGGCATAAAGGCTAATCTATTATCTTAACTCTCATTGTAACAAAGCCATGTTTATTACAATTGGCTCAGAATGCTATTTTCGTTAACTGAAATGTTTCAATCGCGATAAAATGTTTACTTTGTTTTACCTTTCATCCAGGTTTTACATACTTTGTTTTTCAACAACCTGAGTATCCGAGAGATTGCAGAGAAGTATCGAATGCATGTTCCTCTACCCACAATACATCTGGAGTGTACCTTATTAAACCAGATGGCTATCCGGAACCGTTTGAGGCTTACTGTTATAATGATCTTGATACTGGTGGATGGACGGTATGCCATAGTTGATAACTTGATGTCCTCTGTTCAACTTTAACCAGTTTTAAACAAATTTACTTCAATTTTGCCTACAGCAATACATAGTGATGTAAAAACATCCTTTTTTTCAACTTGAATCTTTTTATCGGAGCAAAATTTGAATCAATTATTTTTATACATTTTGAAATTAAGTCCAGTGTAGTTCATCTAAAAACTGTAAACCTTTTAGCCTACATTACAAATTGAAGTTATATATATATATATATAAGTTCTAATTTCTGTTAGAAATGTTAGCAACATATCCCATTGCGGTAGGGAACGAATAATTAATATTTAATAACGTCCTAGTTAACGCTTAACTTCTTTGGTATTCGTCGTAGGTATTACAGCGCCGAAGATCAGATTCCGTCAATTTCAATAGAAGTTGGAAAGATTTCAGAAATGGCTTTGGCTTTCTAGGGAGTGAGTTTTGGATTGGAAATGAGAAAATTGCCTTCTTAACAAATCAAAAGCGGTACCAACTGCGAATGGATTTTGAGAACGTTGCTGGAGATACTTACTATGTAACATACGACGAGTTTCGTATCTCAGATGAATGGGGGATTATCATATATCTAGTTTAGGTACATTCGAAATATCAGATGGTAAGTGTCTTTTACATTCTTATTAAACATAAAGCCAAAATAACTCGTATTTGTTTATTAAATGTCGAAAGTAAACGTACATAAACTGAAAGGTTTATTCTGAGATCGAATTGATCTTTTGGAAGTAAAATTGACATGGCAAAATTTTTCTTAGCTTGAATAAACTGCTACAATACATATAGTAAGAGTATACATAGAGTATACCAGCGAGTACAACTGTGCTAAAATACATATAGAAGCGGTTCCAACATGATATGATATATATGATATGTTGAAATATTAATATTGCATTATTATCTATACTAGATTTCGAAAATGCCTCCATTAGCTGAATTGTGATTACGCACTTACTACAATACTGTACTCAACACTAACCTTGGTTCTGAACAAGGAACCGTATCTAACATGTGTACAACAGAATGTTCACACTTTAACAGGTCCGTCTCCCAGTTTGATTAAAACAACCAACGTTGTAATTAGTAATCATTGTTGTCAAAAAGTAGTATAGTAACTCCGAGGAAACTCTGAAACAGAAGTAAGCTATGACTATATGGTTTCAGACCAGTTGTGCAATGAATTACGGAGTATTATCTCGTAATGTTGAATAAATATTAACATAAAGTTGAATAAGGAACAGCCACTACCTGATTTAAATTGTTCTGTATATATTCGAACTGTTTCTGATTGTGTGTTTTTTCCTTTAACCTTCAGATAAGAATGACTTGAGAGGGCAGAATGACAAACCTATTCTTTCTCACGTCATATTCTTCGTTTCTCTATCAGGTTCATATCATTTACATTTTATTATTTCCTGTCCTCTAGGAATAATCCCTGAATGGTGTCCAGCTAATGAGATATTTAGCAATGAGACCTGTGAGAGGACTTGTGATGACCCTGACTCTTGCATTTCGGCTAAATCTCACCCAGAAACAGAGCAATGTGTTTGTGTCGGTGATTATCTAATACAGCAAGAGCGATGTATCCCTCTGAACCAATGCAACTGCTTCGTTGCTGACAAAGGAGGTGTATTAAGGGTCAGTACGGTTTTTCGGGGCATTTTAAATGCTTTCCTCTTCATTTATTGTTTGATAGCTACCTTTTTATGGCGAACCCGAAAAGCCTGCGTCATCCGAGTTGGCTTCAACGACCGCATTTAAATTTCTTAAAGGTTCATATCCTTGCCTAGATCAATCGATAGGAAGTTTGTATTGACCACACGCTGTTGAAATTCAAGATGTACACAAAGATCAACTTGTAGGAACAACCAGGTTATAGAGGCGAGTTACCAGTGTAAAAACCTCATAAAACTTTCTTAAAGTTCATACCCTTTGCAAGAAAAGTCGAGGGGAAATTTGCATTGGCAATATTTCATTCATTCGGTTCTTTTTCGCTGAATATCTTAAATTAGGAAGGCGAGTCTTACGTCAATTCGAGTTGTACACGGAGATCAACTTGTAGGAACAACACGCTTGTAGATGAGAGTTACCAGTGTAGTGAACACGCAACCTGTGATGAGAGGAGCGGTGTCCGTGAATGTTATTGCAATCAAAACTACCAAGGAGACGGAGTGACGTGCACTCACAACTGCTTCGTTGCTGCCAAAGGAAGTGTAATAGGGGTCAGTACGATTCTTTAGGGTATTTTAAATGCTCTGCCTGTATTCATTTGTACCTAGCGAAAATACAAAGCATAGCAACGCAATTATGATACACCCAGAACGATTAACGTTACCTAATATATTTAAAACGCTCATGACCGTATATTAGTGTTAATCCAGTGTGTCATCAAAAGTCGCTAAAAATGTAACAAATAACACATATTTTACTATCTTTGGAATATGACGTCATACATTTATCTTTCCAGGAAGGTGAATCATACATTAATTCTGACTGTTCATCACGACAAACTTGCAACAGTAACTTACTCACACGTGAGAGGTACAGTTGCAGTGCAGACGCAACCTGTGAGGAGCGGAATGATATCCGTAGATGTTACTGTATCGAATGGTTTGCAGGTGATGGTGTTACATGTACCCGCAGTGGACCGAGAGATTGTTATGATCTTTACACAGCGGGTAGAAGAAATGACGGAAAATATACCATTTATCCCGCTGGAAGATCCGGGTTTGAAGTTTTTTGTGAAATGTCTAGTGGGGGATGGACAGTAAGTTTTAGCCATTGACAAACAAAAGCTTTCCCATGTTAAACTTGTGTTTTCTCATAAGACAGGACTTCGTTCACTAACATTGGAAGTAAATCATTCAATTATTTAATTAAATTGATCCATCTTCCTATCAGTTCATAACAAATCGGATTATTGACCTTCACCAATTAATTTATCTTACTTATTGTAGTACAATGAGATATTTTATACATTACTTACTTGCCATCTATACACTAATTGATTCTCTTTGTAGATTTTGCAACGACGTACAAATAGTTCCGTCAGCTTTTATCGAAACTGGAATGAGTACAAAAACGGGTTTGGAAATCCAACAGGAAATCATTGGATTGGCAACGATAAAATATACAAATTGACAAATCAAAAAACCTACCAACTTCTAATAGAAAAGACAAACAGGGAAGGAGCACCATACCACACCCGTTATTCATCTTTCAGAATCAGTAATGAGAGAGACAAATACCGACTGTCATTGGGTGGCTACAATGGAAATGCTGGTATGTATTGTGCTAAATGTCAATCACACGCATACTTGTAGTTATTACGTTATATCATTCTAGCATAACTACCTGTAGTCGTAATCACACTCTTGGATTTGTACTCGTACATATACTCAGGTCGTGTTATACATCTAGTGTAGATACTGATGTAGAACTGTATTAGACGTCGAGCTTTGAGTCCCGTGCGCATTGCTCATTAAACAATTGCCTTGCATTTTAGCACGTGTTGGTAAAATGATATATTGTTGTAACATCACACATAATATATCATATCAACCACTTTTATATAGTTAGTACCGTCTGCTTGCTCGCAAATGTCAAGCTTAAAACATTAAGGAATTATAACCAGTCTGGAAACCTAAAAACTGCTGCAGCTTTTCAGCTTACTTTGTGATTGAAATATGTTATTAAAGAGTGAATTAAATTAATTTCTTAAAGAACGACTTTATCATTTCCAAAGAAAAGAAAATTAAGTTTCATTTGACCATGCAATATTTGTTCATTACAGTGATTGAGAGGCCAATTATATTACAATAATAACAACAAAAGTATCAAATGATTCGGACATTTTTTTAAGAGATCAGTCGAGACGAACTGTATGTGTTACATTCTTAAAGAGCATTACTTGCCGTATTTCTTGTCGTTAGAAATGTATAATCATATGGTAAACTATTAGTTTGTTGATATCAAATTAAAGTAATCCGTCAGTATGAAATATAAGACGTTATCACGAGAGAAGATGATTACATGAATGATACAATCAAACACTTTATTTCTCTCACACTTATTTGAACAACTAGCATATATTAAACAGTCAAAACTATATATTTTACAAAATGCCGAAAGTGAATACTTCAACAAATGCACCGTTTACATTTCTGTAAATCTGACACTCAGTACTATATTATTAATTAATATTTGTCGAAGAAAGAGAAATATTAATATGAATACAATATATACATAAAGAAATATATTGTAATACTTCACGATGTTCGCAAATTAGGTCCCAGACGAATTGGCAGAATTGAAACCGCTCCAGTAAAATCCGCAAACGTGACTACAGCACAAAAATATTACGTAAGCTCAAACTTAAACGAACAAACAACAAACGCAAATATACCCGACAACTACAGCAAACGACTCCAAAGTGACATAATAATGTCCATTTATAATAAAAGGTAACAACTTCATATTTTACAAGAAAACACCTTCATTAATTATTCGCTAATTTCCGTCCAGGTAACAATGCTATGGGAGCAAATTCAGGATATCGATTTAGTACGCACAATGAAGACAATGATGGATCGAGTACCTTCGACTGTGCAGAAAAACACCGAGGTGGCTGGTGGTATCCAGACGATAGTAGCACGGGCTCTACCAGCAACTGCTACTCATTCAGCGACCGCGTAGCTACAGGTGGCTACGATTACTCTGACTGTTATTGTTATTATTATTATTATTACTGTTATTATTATTATCCTCATCATAAATGTTATAATTGCGATGGCTGTAGTGGTTATAATAATGATAGATGCTGCCGAAACAAAAATCCGGTTTATGAGACAAATTTCTATTCCTGCGGCTACTCCAATCTGAATGGGGATTACTCGTCCAACGATTACCGCGGTATCTTCTGGAAGAATCTTCACGGTTCTGATTGCGGAATAACAACAACAACAATGAAAATACAGCCAAGTCAATGATCAAAGTAGTGGATTTGAAGTCTTCAAGGTCACAAGAACAGGAAACGGTTGGCGATATAATAACATATATTAAATAAGGAAGTACATATCGAAGCTATAGTGGAAGTTTGCGTATTTGAAAGATCGAAGTGAAGGAAAGAGACACTAATAAGCCTTCCAAGGCAATACTATATTATGGGCAAAATACTAAACAACGGTGAACCATTTTACCAGTGGGACAGCCAACAAAGAGAACTCGATGGCATTTGATACTTTTTCAAATAGTTTTCGATAATTGCATTGGATTCCAAACTTGTCTTTTAAAATGTTATCAGTAATAATAGCACTGAGAATACTATGAAATTATGCAATGAAATATATTAAAAAAATACATCAGTATGCTGACTAGTCATGTTCCTTTCCAAATGTTGCGATTATATTGAATAAAAGTTAGTGGCAATGTAATGACATCGCTTAACTAGCAACGACATCTGATACGTTTTGATTTACTTTCTGGGTTGTTTATGTATTATCTTTGAGAGATCAGTTCTACTGCCAGAGTAAAGCGCACTGGTTTATGCAAACAGAACACAACCATCCGAAATCACCATAATATGTGCCATCCTTATTCCTGAACCAATATCCTAAAATTGACACAATTAGATGATACATTTGCTTTCGATAATACACACGACGTTGATCATATATAACCAGTGTTCTGGACGACTCCTTAATTAGATATTTTCCAAAGGTACATATTCAACCAGACTTACTAACTTACCATTGATCTGCATATATTTCTTACTCCCTCACTCATCTCCATGTATGAATGATGTGGTATTTATTCATTTGGTCATCTGCTTGGTTGTCCCGAATATAGAAACTATCGTTCTCCAAATTCCTTGTTTTGCGATAAACACCTGATCATCCCCAACCCCAGCATGAAATTAAAACTTTACTGCTGTGTTTAAAATATAACAAGTTTGAGTAATATTCCGACATGAATCCCCTTGAGACTTACAAATTCAAAGGAAAGTGTCATTTTCAAGAATTACTTAGACATGGGAGGGCATAGGTGGGGAGGGGGGGGGGGGCACGGCATGACAGTGGCCTTTGTATACCGACTCCACATGTCTGGTATTCAACAACAGATAATGGAGTCTTGTTGATTATTCAAAGAACTAGCGTTTTGTTCATTAAGATGACAACAATGACAAACACAAAGCAACTCGTATTATTGTAATATTGTGACGAGCCCGGCTCCTCCGATGGTAATACTACATCGGGACTCGCGATAGAAAGGTACTGGGATATCTTGATGCCGTTTTTATGCTTCTTCAGGAGATGTCTCGAACGGGCGAAAACAATGAGTTCACACAAAAACAAGTTGACGAGATAGGATTTGATTTAATGATTCGGTATAATTTCTTCTCTGTCGATTCTCTTTACAAATAAAACTAAATTACAATGATTTGACTTGACTTGACTCCGTCAATTATACAATTAGGAGTGATGAACTTTCGGCGGAGTGATAAATTTGCTGACCAAGTGATAAATTTGCTGACGGAGTGCTCAAACTTTCGGCCTCCTTTTACTTTTATACCTTACTTCTACAAAATCCCTCTGCGCACAATCAGTAGGCAGCCAATAACCTGACCATCCTGTATTAACCTAACGATATAAAAATAAGTGCACTGGCACTGATCTGCCCTGATTGGTTGGGAGTTTGGAAGTCCATCCCCTTTCTATGGAAACTTCCATACCACGTGAGAGAACCTTCTCGAATGTTCCACAGACATAATGGAATCTATTTTGGGAAACGGCCCTGTACCAAGATTCAATAAGATAGTTAAAAACTTCTCGTGGGAAAACTGAATCCATGACCTAGATAAATACATAAGAGGCCCTGTAAGGTGTCTCGATGGAGTGTTTCGGTAACATCAAAGAGATGGTATTACTATTTCATAACATTATACTTATCCATACCGTCAGCTAATTGCTGGTTCGTATTGACATATTTGTTATCATTCACAACTATTGTTTGTAATGTATATACATGTTTAATGCTTCGGTAGTAATTCAACTTCAAATCGGCCGAAATATAGAGAGAGACTGTGGATGCAACGCCTTCGCACCATTCAACTTTACTGGCCCAACATTCTGTTTTTAGCGTTGTACGTCGACGGTGAACAGCTACCATGGAAACCGTTACTCCTTAATTTTACGGATGATCGCTACGTCATTGCCTGTCTTCGGGATTAAATAGTATGTTCAGTGACTACGGCAATCAGATCAGTTGTAGTGACTACGCCAAAGGTTACCCGTTGTATGCATTTGATATGACACCTGACCTAGCTAGCGGACGCCACTTTAATCTCCGAAAAAACGTATTGTGCGCATTGAAATGCAATTTGAGTACGCCCTGACCAGAGTGCGGGTGTGTTTGTATACGCTGAATATGACGTTGTGGTAGCAGTGGTTAAACCCGCAACGTTTTCATAGACATTTAACGCTCTTTGCTGGAACCGTCATTAATACAAAACAATTAAATAAAAGGAGAACCGGAAGTAATCGGGTGGCAATTTTCGTTAGGGTTGAGCAAATATTATTTCATTTTACTCCTTTGGACGTCTTATTTCTGGCATTTCAAATTGTCAGAATCATTTTAATAAGGAGTGTGCGTGGTCATCAGGATTCAAATATATCGTAAGCTAAGATGACGGTAGCTCTCATGAGACAATTACGTATATTGTCCTTTTCATAGTCGATACATTTTTTCTTTATTGTTAAGGTGGTATTTGAAAAAAAGGGAATCATTTCTCTCAATGCCCGAGAGGATTGTGTATTGCCATTGGGAATATCAGCCATCTATTATAGAGCTGTCTGTGGTCCTCTCTAAAATCCTTTTGTTGAGGGTCTCCTGTCGGAATTGGAGGCAAACCTTGACCCATGTTACAAAAAGTTGATGATTTTAGACGATATCATGACGTCACATGGGAACGATCAACGCACAAATGATTGGTTTCCCAAAAGAAACTCATCATGAAAATATGATGTTAATAGAAAGATAATCATATGAAATATTTCCATGAGCTATATCACAATTTTTATTTAACTGGCAAAGGAAACGATTAATATCACACATTACATCGTGTTATTTAAAAGCCCTAGAGACAAAATCCAAGTCTCAAATTTGGCAAAAAAGATGCATCCAGAGCAAGTCAAACGTATGCAGGAAGCGTTTGCAGATGCTACCAAGGAACCATACGGATATAGATATTCATCAATCTAAAGCCTTATACGCCCACGGATTTTCGTCTTCGTACAAACACTTTCCACATGAGACCCAGTATGCCTACGTACCCAAGTGATCGAAGCAAAACAAAATATGATAAAACTTAGACGCATAGTTCTAAAACTTTTCTTTGTGAACTGAAGAGCCACCGTAGCACCAGCAACACGTCGCTTGGAACCATGGCCGTGAAATGGTTTGTTTTATGAAAATGTTCCCCAAAAAGGCGAAAGGTTTTCCTACTACACGAGGACACCAAATTAATTACCAATGTATGTGAATGCGCCGCCAATGTGGTAAAAAAGACAATTTACCGTTACCTTGCGTCCAGAAAGTCGAAACTGTCATGGTACAAGAAACATCTAAGGGATTTTTCCATTAAACGCCTATCCAATAAAAAGCGCAAGGATGTACTAATTAAGAGGGGATGTTTTTTTTTTTTTTATTTTGATATCAAATAGTAAATCCTACTCATCACTGTACAACATTATCAATATATGTACATAGGTGGCGTAAACGACACTCGAAAATGATAAGATCTTTTTTAACTTCCATCTGATTGAAAATAGACAATTTCACGTGAATATTCATTTAATAGCCTGGTTTTCAATAACAATAATGGTTAGGAACTGCATAGGCTACTATGTAACCGAAATAAATACATAAAATAAATGGAAGAAAAAAATGAAGAATACGAGAGAAAGTTAATAACATTCTGACAACGAAGTATAATTAAATAAATGATTGAAGGAGAAGGACAAAGACAGAAAGGTGTGGAGTAAAAAGGGGGGGGGGGAGAGCTGTGAGAAGAGGAGTGATGGAGGGGTGGAACAAAGGGAGAAGGAGGTGGGACAGAAGAAAAGTTAGTCATGTCCTTCCTAATCTAATAACTCAACCAAGTGTTTTTTTACTTCATATATGCAACAGAAGACCTCATGACTTTCAACACCAACCGTCAAATTTTTAAAACATTGTAAACATAAAATCTTATGTTTTTGCCCGATTAAGTTTTATGTTGTATCTGGGGAATTGACCCGAAGTCGTTGCCTTATACAATATAGTCCAGTCACTTTAACTGATGGACCTCAACTATGTAAAAGGGTTAGTTTAAACTTAAACTCAGAATAGATATACACCCTGGACTGATAATAATGTTTGCTAGAGGGCTACAACATACCAAATTAAAGTTTGATGTACAATTTTAATGTACCATTGTATCACTATAAGTGATAATAATTATCCAATAATCATGTTAAAATGTGCGTTTTCTTCATTGAAATAATATCACGTTTAGGCTTAAAAACTTTTATATAGGTAAATGAGTCTTTATGTCGAAAATTGTCAAATTTGTCAAAACTTCCTCATTTTATTGTTGAATATAATATTATCAGAATATTTAATGAAGTGTAGGTTAAATAAAACACAATTTGATCCACTATGCACTCATTCTTAGTTTAATTATTAATTGTATTTCAATAATACACAACATTGAGGAATTATTATTTATGTCACACATAGACAGACTGGCCAAATTGCTTATTTTTTGCGCTTATTTTCATATATAACGTCAGAGGTTTTGTGCTATTAAGTCTAACAATTAAGTATATGAACAATTTTTTAATAGTCCTATCAACTGAATAAGCTATGAAGCTGTAAATTGTATCAATGTGATTAGTTACACCAACATCCTATCAGATATTTTATTTAAATAGGACTATGTGACTTTTAATTGCTTTAATTAAAATTCTATGGAAGAGGTATTGAATCGCTTTAGTAAGTACTTACTGATTAACCTGCATTGGGTAAAACAAAAACTGCTGACAGAATATGAGACCTGTCTGCCGCTTAACGAAACAGCTATTTACTCAACTTACCACGATGAATCCGTATTAGCGATTAAAACTACCATTCCCACTCCCACTCCCACGAACACGAACAAAGTGAGGTGGTTATATGGAAAATTATAACAACATATACAACGTTCCGACAATGTAATCTAAATTTAGATATGATTAAATAAAAAATAAAGGATATTGTTAACATATAGGTGGAAAAAAATGTTTGAATAATCGCGTATCAACTCCACAAATAAGTATTTCATAGAGTACATGTTGTAAAGGTTGTCCCCAACCCATATACTTACCGGAATCGGATAGAGGGGGCTCTTTCAAATACATTTTGTTTAGAACTTTAACAGAACCGATTTCCAGCATCCCATATTCCTAACGTATCCCAATTCCCACTCATCACTGTAACACTTTATTATATATACAAAGGTGGCGTATACGACACTTGAAATCAAAACATCTTTATTCACATATATGTGATTGGTAATTGAAAAATATACATGAATATTTATTTTTATATACTAGAATCGGTGAAAATCGATATGTCCGGTGACAGGAATTCGCAAGCAGTGTGGGACGCCGAATATGTTATTACCGAATTGCTACCAGTAATTCAAAGTGATCTTTGGGGTGTTGGAGTGTGGGACATAACATAAACATAAGCAGGTAGAAATATTCTCAACGTCTTTGGAATGGCATTTATTTATATTGATCGAAAAGTTTTCAGCAACAATAATGGTAAGGACTTTCATAGGCTACTCTGTACAGTAAACATAAAAACACTTAGACGAAATGGGTAAAAATGGTGAAAAACACGAGAGAAATTTAATAATATTCCAACAATGAGTTATAATTAGCGAACTTTCTTAATATTAATAGAATGTGTTTGAATAATGTGTTTGAATACACGGTTATCATTTATAATCAGTATGTTGTGATGGCTCTCCGATATGTCACAATTATTGTCATTGAGATCGTCTTCTTCCTTGTTGTAATATTATAATTAGAGACACTAAAGACATATGTTTGTATCATTTTGACCAAATCACCATGTACTATACACCCATCGATACCATGTAGTGTTACTATATAACGTAACGTCTAGGTCATATTCCTCTATTAGGTTATATTAGGAAGGGTGTATGCAAATGCTTTAACACAAGAAGTATAAACTCCGATTTCTTGGCACAGATAATAACGTCTGGCAATATGCCTTTGTATCATTGTAGTAAAGAATCCAGCCACGATTCGTCATCATTCAAGATGTATTTCCTTGTGATGTCATCATATCGAACACGTGGAACAGTGCTACGTGGCTCAATCACGTGATATCATACGGTTTATACGTCCATAAGATTCCGTTCAGTATCGTAAGTTGTCAACCACGTTGTTTAGCATATAGTACCTGGTACTTACTAGCAAGGAAAATAGAAGGCATTACCTTGTAAATGATTGTGTAACGTTAAAGCAGTTAAGGTACTTTGATATCATAATAAATATCACGGTGTTTATTGTGTATGGAACGGGAAGTCCCTGCTCATGTTCATTTAAAGTGAATCGTATCATTTGAACAGTTTACTGCATGAGTGATATTGTAACAAATAATGGACTGATATGTGGAAAAGCATCCGATACATATAACTAGTACGGTAACTACTGGTGCCACCTGTAACACAAGTTACCGTGTTACGAACACAGCGTATAAATTACTGATGCACGGCTGTGGGACATGAACAGTAGTAACATGTGTCACAGGTGGCATCAGAAGTTACTGTACTAGCTATGTGTTTGAAGTTAAGTAGGTACTGTACCGTTGATTCCAGTTCAAAACTCTCTTTACATAACGTCAAATCGTCAAACCGAGAATGAAGAAAGGCCATGTTCCGGTATACTTATAGGCCTACCTATAGCATAAAACGTCTAGATCAGGGACGTAGCTAAGGCCTGATGATTGGTGGTGTAGTGGCTGAAATTCCAACTGGATGGGTTTTGGAGCCAGAAAATTCCGACTGCTGCCTTGTATCTCCCCCTCCCCCCGTGCTACTCGTCAACATTCTCATGTTGAACGCGCGCAGCGCGCGGAAATACTTTTTCGATACATTTCTATCACTGGCCCTCACTTCACAAACTTATTAATCACTCTGGCTAAACAAGTAAGCAACTGAGTATAGTTATCTGCTTAGGGGAGACATAGACTACTGTCGACAAAAGCTGTGTTTATGTAACAAAGGGGATTTTTATTTCAACAAAGTATATTCGACGACATAGTGAATGACCAAAAAATACAGTGTTTTTTTTATAGCACGCTTAATATTATTTTCTTGGGGGGGGGGGGGGTCGGGGCTATTTATCACTCACATGAAAACATTTCAATTGTTTATTCATTCCAACTGAGCATTTGGAATAAAGTAACTGAACAATTACACATTTTGCAGAAAAATGTCGAGATACGATAAGTTGTTAATTTAACATTTTGCAGAAAATTGTTCAATTGCTCAGTTAAAGCAACTGAGCAATCCAACATTTTTCTGATTTATTTATAAGATTTGATCTTGTTATCTAAACAATTTACTGAAAAAATGTCAACTTATGGGGCACATTTTTTCTTATGTTGATGGCACCTTTAAGCTTTCGTTGATTAGCATTGAGTGTTTTAATTGTATACCATAGAGACAATGTATATCCTGAACTTACTTGAAGCTAGCGAACCAGGTCAACCCACCCAATAGCAAAGTTAATACATAAATTAACCGAATTGAAGCTGGCGAACGTTGTACAGTAGTTCTATTGGGCATTATTTTTAGAGTATTTAAAATCATACGAAGTTTTGTATGGTGGAGTATAAGGATCGCGAGATACAATTTCTCAATGTGACAAGGAAAACTTGGTAAATATGAATGATTAAAGGTCAATTGTGACCGAAAATGTTTAGGTCACTCACAAATTACAAGAATATGTGAAAATTAGAGTGCGACAGTCGGAAAAATTAGAGTGAGACAGTCGGAAATTCAGAATGTCGCACTCAAATTTTCCAACTATCGTCAGTTTTACCAAGATTGGAGGGGGGGGGGGGTAAGACACCCCCACACTCCCTTCTAGCGACGTCCCTGTTCTAGATATTACTTCATTTAAGAATCGCGTATTAAAGAACTCGCATCAAATGGCTGGCACAGGAACTACTTTTATGTCCAACAACCGTGTATCAATCAGTTATTACTACTTTGTGTTCAAACAAATGTTACAGGTCATGAATAGTACTTACTGTGCGAGTCATGCTTATCGAGTGGAAAAACAATATTACTGTTGTTGTTTTAACCAAATTATTGTTAATTTTGAACTCCCTAGTAAATAAAAACAAAACCACATCGTAAAATATAATGACTCTATTCACTGATTGGCCAGCCCTAACTTACTATTTCTGTGATTCGTCTCATATTCAAAAGGTGCTGTTTGATATTGATATGTCACGAGTCCAAGCGATTTGGTGTTAAAGTATTTTAATACGTTGAGAGCGTCCTTTGCATACATGATGTCCCATATCAATAGAGGGTTTAAACGACGAAAAAACACAGTTCTTAGTGCTTATAATTTGCCTTCTCTATTCCACTTATTATTTTTTTAACTCGTAAACATATGTGGCAAGATTAAGACAATTAAAATATAGTCATTTAATCCAGTAATGGTTCAAAATACAGATAATTTGACATTTATTGTATGAGATGTAAACATCCATTCTTATCATTTCCTTGTGGTTGAATCGCGAGTTCTTAAATTCTAACTAACCATTCGAGATAAAAGAGCTTCTAAGTAAACAAAGCACATATTTATCCTGTAATAATAATGACACTTACATTATATACAGATGTCGATATGTGACACACTAGATTGCATAACATAGATTATGGATCTTAACTGTGACCGACTGATAAATTACGTGGTGTAAATGGACATCCGTACGTATGAAGGTCCCTCGTTGGGTAACGATGTCACGTTCATTATTTCTGTCACTGTCTCAGAAGGTCAGCAAGTATCTCCTTCATTTCGTGCACCCTATTTTCTCTGTTTCATTTTGGATCAATGGCAGAACTTCGAAGCAAATATATTTTCGTCTTTGCGGTTTTGCTGCTTTTAAACTCAAATGGTTTTCGGGTAAGTTTCTAAAATATTAATAAAATGAAATTAATTTCTTCAAAGTAAACTTGAATTAATTTGTTTTACTTGTATACTTTTTTAACTGATTGAGTGGAACTCGGTATTTCAGTAACTTCAGATTAAAAAATTCCTGTCCTTTTTTCTACATATAAAATATAACAACGGTCTACCTGTGCTGACTTGTTACCTCGAGTAAGTTGTAGAAATATTACGATTGGTGAGCTATCCGCTTAATTCAACTGTAATTTTCTTGAAACTTAGATATGTTTTTTTTTTTTAAACTTGTGCGTTATCGAGCATTATTCTAAACACAATTATCTCTCTTTATTACTGCATTTATTCTCTTGCCCTTATATTTTCTGCTGATAGCCCCACTATTCGTACTGTCCATTCTGTATCATTTGTTGATACCCAATTATGAATTACATCATTGATTTTATTTTAGAATCAAACAAACGCGTAAAAAGAAAATCTGCAACAGAAATTTACTAGGCAGAAAATCTACCTTTTACATGTCTTTTTAGAGGCTTAACTATTTAAAATCAACACGAATCTCTTGGAGGAGAACTTTGAAACATACCAAATACATATACATATTGAAATGTCTACATTTTATTTCTTAAATAAATCTCAAATTCACACATTTTGTTTTTAATACAACACGTTTCTCGTCCATATTGCGTGCAAAGCCTAAGCGGTCTTGTAACGAGTGCATACGGGTTTCAAAACCCTACATATGATGAAGTATCCATTAACCTATGCTAAGAAAAATAACGTTATGGTTAACTTGTGAACTAATCGGTTGTTTATCAAAGCAAATATCGGATGAAATTTAAAATGCGAATGTATAAAACAAGTAACAATTAAAAAAACTGAGAAGTTATTCCTTCATGATGATAATTTGTTCCTTCAAGTCATAAAATAATTCAAAAAATGTATCTCTCCGTCAAAATGACTGCCGAACTAGTATGATAACATAAATAAAGTTAAGCTTTTGATTTTCTAAAAGAACAAATATGCATACGGAAATGATAATTAAACTTTTGAATAAGTTTAATATCTAAATTGCTCTATTTATAACGTTATACTGATATCATTAATCTGTTGGATTTAGTATTCGAAAAGAAATAATTCCTAATACACAGAAGTTTTATATGTCAAAATTAAAGTATTGATAGGTTTCTCGTGTACATAAAAATGGCAGCTTTACGCAGTATAGCAGAAATGTATATTTTTTTGAGCTAAGAAAACCTCAGTATTGTAACAGTTAACATTAGAGCAATCCAAGCACTTTCAAATTAGCTTTTCACAAAATTGTTAATATGTTTAGTATTACAATATACAACTGACAACAACTTGGAAATTTGCTCATTGGCAGGTATCTGTAAAACATTACACAACCAACGCATTAATGTAACACACGTTTCAATACAGGCAAGTACGTACGAATATATATGATCAGTCCATCATGCAAATACCCAAGAGGAACAGATTGTATCTTAAAATGATCAACACTTATTAGCCAAACATCCCCAAAACACCTTATATTCGATACAGGTAATTTGGCAACCAATATTTAAAATCCAAATATCGTCTCCATTATTGTTATGTACAAAATGTTTATCTTAATAATTCTGTATTTTGTCTTGAAACATTTTTTTTTTATGACCAAGCAATGTCAATCCTAATATTCCTTCTTAAAATGTATCAACCTCCTAATTCCAATCGTTCCCCTTACTAATTTGCGGGTTAAATTAACACTGTATGTTCTCCAATGTTTTGTTTTCCCTCTGGCGGTCATAGCATCGTATTACACATGTATATGTTAAAAATGTATTTGATTCGGTCATGTGCGTTAATCATAGGAATGATTTTTAACTCATGTCAATGTAATAATCATCAACTAAATGTAAATATTTAAATATTCGACATATTTGTAAGAATTTTGCACGAAACGCTGCTTTAAGAAAAAAATTAAAATACGATAATTATAGACCAAATGTTATGAAAAGTGATAGGATATTAAGTACATAAAAACATAATGTGAAAAGTTCTAAGTTCTGAAATTGTACCTGTAGCATCAGAAAGAGCGTCTACTAACCGACAATAAAAAACAAGTTTCATGCTAAGAATATTTTTATTTAAAGTTGTACCAAACCAATGTCAATTAAAAGGAGAATAGTAACAAAAAAAGGGTTTATTAACATTACTTAATCAACCCAGACAAAACATAAATAAATGTATATATCTTCTCGCTGTTCGCTTCCGTTGTAAAGTTCCTGATTCTGTTTTTCAAAAGAACAAAACTGTAGAAATGTTATAATTTATGATTTAGAGATTTCTTGCCCCGTTGTCGACAAGACAGGCTTGTATCCATCATTTCCTCGTTCTTCCTAGCAAAGTCTGTAATTAAAAATATTTAAAATGTTACCATGCAACACGTGATCACGTGGACAAGAACGGTTATTATTCAAAATCGTGTTGTTTTAGTGAGTCTAGACGAGGTTTAATTGACAAGAATTTTCAAAATGGATATATACAGAAACTCTATAAATTGCTTTACAAGAAGCTTAAACGTTCTTGTAACGAGAGCATATAGGTTTCGAAACCCCTACATATGATTAAGTATCCATTAACCTAAGCTAATAAAAATAACGTTATGAATAACTTGCGAACTAGTAATTTGTTTATCAAAGAACATCTCGCATGAAATTAAATATGATAATGTATACAACAAGTAACAATATCATTACACAACTCGCGAAGTTGTTCCTTCACGATGACAATTTTTTTCTGTCAATTCATAAAAGTATTCATATTTTCCGAATACAAAATGTATTTCTCTGTCAAAACCACTGCCAAACTATTATGATAAAAAAGATCAAGTTCAGCTTTTTATTTAAAAAAAAATAATAATATTCATACGGACATGATAAATAAACTTTTGAATAAGTTTAATATCCAAATTACTATATTTACAACTTTATACCGATATGATCAATCTGTTGGATTTAATATTCGAAAGAAGCATCATTCCTAATACAAAAACATTTAATGTGTCAACATAAAGTATCGATGGTTTTTCGTGTGCATACAAATGGCAGCTTTACACAATATGGCTGATTTTTTTTTTTTCAAGACGAGCTAAGAAAACCTCAGTATTGTAACAGTTTATGTGCGCAACATTTAAAAATCAATTTTAAACTACAAAAACATTAATAGATCAATTCAACATGAGAGCATTCCAAGCACTTTCAAATTCTCGTTTTCAAAAGTGTTACTATGTTAAGTATCATACTGTATATCTGACAATAACTTGGAAATTTGCTCGCTGGGCAGGTATCTGTAAAACATAACACCTTAAACGCATTAATGTAACGCACTCTTCAATACAGCCCCGTAGGCCTACGTACGAATATATATTGATCAGTTCATCATGCAAATACAGAAGAGGAAACAGAATGTATCTTAAAACGATCAACAATTATTTGCCAAACATCCCCAAAACACCTTATAGTTGATACAGGTAAATTGGCAACCGATATTTGTAAGCCAAGTAACCCCCGTCTCCAACAGTTTTATGTACAAAATGTTTATTTTAATATTTCTGTATTTTGTCTTGAAGTTTTCTTTTCATGACCCAGCAATATCAATGTTATTGTTCCTTCTTAAAATGTATCAACCCCTAAATTTCAATCGTTCCCCTTACGATTGTGCGGATTAAGGTAACACTGTTTGTTCTCCAATGTCTTGTTTTCCTTCTGACGGTCATAGCATCGTATAACACATGCATCTGTTAATAATGTGTTCGATTCGGTCATGTGTGTTTATCATAGGGATGATTTTGACGCATGTCAATGTAATAATCATCAACTTAATTGAAATATTTTAATAGCCAACATATTTGTAAGAAGTTTGCACGAAACGCCGCATTAGAATAAAAATAATAACCTTAATGTTATGAAAAGTGAAAAGAAATTAAGAATAAAGTATAATAAAAAAGTCAATGTGAAACGTTGTTAGTTTTGAAATTTTGCATATTATATCAAGAAGATCGTCTACTAACCCTCAATCGTAAAAAAAGATTCATGCTAAGATTTTTGTTTTAATTGTACCAAACCAATGTCAAGATAAAGGAGAATAGTAAAACAGACTTGTTTATTAACATTACTCAATCCTCCCAGACAAAACAAGAAATAAATGCGTAAGCCTTCTCGCTGTGCGTTTCCGTTGTAAAGTTCCTGATTCTGTTTCTTTAAAGAACAAAACTGTAGAAAGTTTTGAATTTATGATTCAGAGCTTTTTTGCCACGTTGTCGAGAAGACAGGCCTTGTATCCATCATTTCCTCGTTTCTTGCTTGCAAAGTCTATAATTAAAAAAATTATATTGAAAATGTTACCATACAACACGTGATCACGTAGACAAGAACGGCTATTATTCAAACTCGTGTTGTTTTGAGAGAATCTAGATGATGTTGATTGTCAAAAAATTTCAAAATGGATATAACTTTACTGTATCATATTTGAAATTTGATGTGTTAGTTGAACATTTACCTATCATTTCATTTAAAGTTAACAGATATCGTTTACTTAGGCACTTATATATTTTCATAACTACTCTTGCAAAAATATCGTTTTGAAGAAGAATTTTTGCACGACTGGTATATCATTAGCTTATTTCTCCCAACATACTTAATTGACGAATTATCGGATAATCTCAGCACATGTAAACCATATAAGAGTTGTCGTGAACCAATGCACAAATAAAATACTAACTAATTCTAATATGTTATATTCAATAGGATATATGTGATGTCTTACTGAATTAGACGGATCGTGCATTTATGCAATTATTTCCTCCTTCAACGTAGTATCTTACTTTCTTTCATACAAAGCTTTGCGTACAGGCGTCAAATGACACTTCCTTTTATATCAAGGGAAGAAAACAAAAATATGTGTCGTTATGATATTATGTGTTATCCTTGATTTAGGATACTTCAGAGAATTACGCCAACCATAGGTAAAAAGAAAATACTCATGTACGTTTTTTTATGAGGAAGTATGTGTTTTCATGAGAGCTGGGTTCACGGGGATGTTGTGGGGCTTTCAGGAATGGTGTTCTGTCTTAAATAGATACAGTAAACGTAAAGTTGCCAAAAGAGTATCCGTTTTTGCTGATGTAGACAAAGGGTAATAAAAACAGTTTTCTTTATGGATACGCTAACTTGTCTTTTGCTATACATGAGGTTATTTTGATTGAGCGTGAATCGTCATACATGTGTTAAGCTTTGCCCAAATATTTTCAACTCCGATCTTAAACTTGTTTTTTTTTATTTATAAAAATATAAAATATTACTTTAACAATGTTTTTGTAGGTTACAGATAACTCTGCATAATGTGTGTACATTGAAAGCCTTACTTATTGCATACGTTCTGAGTACAATATTTCTAAAAATATCGACATATTTTCTATCAGCAAAAAGTTGTTGTCGCAAAAAGTTGTTGTAGCAGTTGTAGCTTTCAGGCGAACGAATGTTGACAATTAGCTTCAGTAGCTATGGCGTAAAACGTATACGTGTTTTGTGATGTTGAAGACAAAAAAGATATATTGTGTTGTTGATGCTTGTCCAAGTCAATCAAGTGGTTTGTACGTATCGAAACAAACAATACTCTTACTATACGAACACCACTAGGAGATCAAAGATTTACGGATCATGAATTTTCTTCATTTCTTTTCAAGAAGCTCAGAATAAAGTGTCTCATTGTAAAAATAGAATACAATTTGATGAATATTGTAACTAGAATACGTTTGCAAATAGTTCGAGATTTCTGCAATTATTTCTTTTTTTTTACTTAAATTTCCAAACAAAAAACGTTGAATTCTTGAATTGCATCGTTTCTGCATAATAGAGACCTTTTCATTTTTTGGTAATAGGTTACGGAAGCGTATGAGGGACACGACCACATTGCAAAACGTCATAAATCTTAAAATCACCGTTTTTAAGAGATGTTCTTAGTATGTGAAAAAGTAAAAAGGTGACAATTACCGCTTTTGGTCAATAATATGCAACCTGGGAGCGTGCCAAACAACCTTGGCGGCCTTCAAGGTTTTTTATATTGATAAAAGCCTAATGATATCAACTATTTTTCTTTTATATTTCACAACACATCTGCAATTAACAACATTCATTACTGCAAAACAAAATATATCATGCGAACAATTTACAGTCGGATACATGTATTTTTAAGGACGTGGGTAAGGTTTCAATTTGTTTTTAATCCATGGATAATGCTGATGTTTGTACTTTTAATTTTCTTTCAATAATATATTGTAAGTTTTTTTTTCGCTTTCTCAGATAAAATGTCATTCACATTTAGATTAGCATAATGCACAGGGAATTATTACTTTCATCTGCTTATCGTAGTTATGATCGTTTAATTAAGTTAGTGTTTGGTGACTTATGATTGTTTTATGTATAGTAATGATAAATAAGAAGTATTAGAAGACATGCAAACATAGTTATAATCATATTTTCAAACAATTTAAGCTATTCAATAAAACCTACTTTCAATATTAGCTATGCTTATAAGCAGTAAAATCAATGTGAAAGAAACATTAAGATTGTGAAATATTTTATTACTGCTTAGATATTGGAATGTGAAATTTTCTTTCCGTTCTTATCATCTTTTTCTATAATAATTGACAAGTTGGAAATAGTTCATTTATTTGAATCAAAAGCGAAATCAGATTTTATTTTAATAGGCTATACAATTCTGTTTTGTATATTTAAACTTAAAATGATAGTATCTGTTAAAATGAAGGTGTAATAGATAGGCATATGTTCTGTTTTTTTTGTGATACATTGACCTTCGTACAACCTTCTTAACTCGATATTGTTTCTTCAGAATGTACTTTGCTTAATCGTACATTTCCTTTAATTTTTTGTTACATCAGATATCGTCAAGCACAAGAGTCAACGATTCAAGTAAGTTTTCGTTCTGTAAGGGTAACGGTTAATATAAACTACTGAAAACTAAACAATTAACATAAGTTTGTTATCTAAATCATAATTCGGAAACAAAGTTAAATTTAGAAAGGAACCATCTAGATGTACTTCATATTTGGTACTTTCTCCTATTTCAATTTGTAAGATAAATAATGATTTACAATTCTCAATAATTTCCTTGTACTGTGTATTGAAGTATTTTTAGCGCTGATTGGGGTTAATTAAAACAAAAAGAAGCCAAGTCTTTAGTTAATTTTTATTTCAAGCAATAAAGATAGTTCCGATTATATGTACTCATACTTGTTCGTCATTTGTGCAAAGTAAGTTGGCCTGACGTTTCGATCCTAGCAGGATACTCTTCAGAGGCTAAATATCAAGTAACAATAACAGAAGGGACAAAACCCGCACTTTGTTTAGACTTTACATACTGTAAGCTCGTTCAAAAATTTGGCACTTTCAAATCTCCGGTCAGTGCTGATGAACGTTAGATTGTTGTCAGGTGAAAATAGAGCCAAATTATACCTTCATGTCGAGGAAAGCTATCACTTATCATGTTTGCTTCTATGACCATGTCGCCACAGAGTCACGGTAGTTCTTTGCGTTAGAGTTTCATTTCAAATAAAATATACTTGCTTATATTAGCCTCCATGAATATTAGCCTAAATGATTGAATACATTTTCTGTTGATTCATAGTAATTACCACGTCTTATTTACTGTGTTTTTAAACAAAACTATTGCGATGTAGCCATATATTATATTTCTCTCGAAATAATTCTTTACATATGGACGTGTATCTGCAACAGTTTTACGATTTGTTCTCATCTTCTTCTTTACATTATCTTGGTGCTAGACTTGCAGTATTTTCTATTCCAAACTCCGGAGTATCCAAGGGATTGTCATGAAGTACTTAACCAATGCTCTCCTAACAACGCCAAATCCGGTATATACCTGATTAAGCCTGACCAGTATCCGGAACCATTTCAGACATATTGTGATCACAACACTACATCTGGAGGTTGGACAGTAAGTAATATATTTCAAGACGTGTACACTTACAATCACAGACGTTACTCTCGAAGACACATTTTCGTTTTAAAGAGTGTCGGATGATATATTTTGTACGATGTATGAATATTTGAAACCTAATATCGGAAACAAAACTACTCAGTATAATTACATTGAATTTTAGTACGATAAGAAAACTTGTATTCTGTGCACAACTATGATTGTGATCTAAATATGTATAAAGACCTATAACGCAACATCACAAATCTGTTCTATCCTATTCGTATTTCTTGATGTGAGCCGCAAAGAGTGCCTATAAGGTTAATCATAAGATAATGAATTCTATCCGTTAGTTGTATACCTATCTTTTGAATTCTTCAGGTCATACAACGAAGTGTTGATGGATCCATCGGTTTTAATCGAACCTGGGATGAATACAAAAACGGTATTGGTTTCTTAGGCAGTGAATTTCTGATTGGTAATGAAAAGTTAGCTCACTTGATCAATCAAAAGAATTACCAGCTGCGCATCGAGCTAGAGAATTATCCAGGCCAGTCATTTTCCTTGACATACGACAACTTTCGCATTGCAGATGAATGGGGCAATTATTCTATAACAAGTCTTGGTGATGTCAAAGGAATAACAGGTTAGACATTTTTTTAAATTATTTTCTCCATATCTATGTACTCAAAACGGAAATTGAAGCATTTTATAGAAAGGTTTCAATGGAATAGATGTATATCATACACAATTATATTGATTGATTCCCATAGTCGAATACTTGAAAATGTTATATTCTTTTTGTATGTAACATAAATGATTATAAGTTGAATGAGCCTTAACAATTACAAATCCGGCTTACATTTAATCCTATGTTAACAATCAACAAAGGTTCCGAGCGGCCAGAGCATTACGATGGTAACATGATTCGCTAATAACGTAATGTCGTAACAGAGTCTAAACAATAAAAAATGCGGCTAACATTTGATCCTATGTTAACAATCAGCAAGTGTTCCGATGATTCGATAATGTAATAAAAGTGAGTTAACACTTCAAGCTAGGATTAAATTGTGGCGGTTTCAATTTTACCAGATTTACCCATTGCCTGGTGCTCGTCCAACAAGGATAATTATGATAATACATGTGAAAGAACTTGTGAGAATCCGAATAATTGTGTCATACCGGATCCAGCGGAACCAGAGAGATGTCTTTGTCCAGAAAACCACATGATTTTTGGAGATAGCTGCATACCTATGGAGCAATGTGGCTGTTTCGTCCAAGGGGAAGGCGTCGTATTAGCAGTAAGTTTATATGATGCCGTTCACAACTCTTAATATATAACATAAACAGTACACTGTAACTTAAAATCTTGGATTTCAATTGATTGACCTTACTCTTTATTATATCTGTTATTAATTCTCATTATTATTGATGATATTGATTGTCCCCCTATTTCGGTTTTACATGTTCTTGCAAAAGTCCTCTAATTGAGACCTAGCAAAATAAGGCATCCAAAGCAACTACACCCTGAATAAAAAACTTTACCTAAAATATATAAAACGCACACGACCATTTAATAGTAGAAATTCAGTTTTACTCAAACATCGTCATCAAGCGTTGTACCAAATTATCATTTTAATTTCACTGGAATATATTGTTTAACATTTATCATTTCCAGGAGCATGTAACTTACATTAATCCTGACTGTTAAACTTGTCGATTATCGCAATACATTACAGAATACATTTACAGATGTATTTGTTTCTGCTGAATATCTTAAATTTGGAAGGCGAGTTTTACGTCAGTTCAAGATGTACACGAAGATCAACTTGTAGGAACAGCAAGATTATAGACGCGAGATACCAGTGTAGTGATCACGCAACCTGTGATGAGAGGAACGGTGTCCGTAAATGTTACTGCAATCAAAACTACCAAGGTGACGGAGTGACGTGCACCCACAACTGCTTCGTTGCTGCCAAAAGAAATGTTTTAAGGGTCAGTACAGTTCTTTCATGCCATTTAAAATGCTTAGCTCTTAATTCATTGTTCATATTATTTCATGCAAACATTTACTATATAAACTTGTCAAGTATCGCATTACATTTAAAGATAACCGTGTGGCGAGCGCATCGTGGTTAGGCAGGGACCTTGGATCCCATTTTATTCGACAGGCCAGGCAAAAGTGTCAGTCGAGGGATGTTTTACATTTAGTCAGAAGCATAATACTACTTCTACGGGTGTGCATTCCTTTATAAACCTTAAACAATATTATTGGGTACTTCTTACCTAAATAGTGCGTTTCAAACGTATTTTAAGTTAAGTTTTTAGTGGCAATAAACCTTCACGGAATGCAACATTTGACAGCTACTTTAAACAAAAAATAATTTTAAATCCCTAGGCCCCCAACACCAGAGTTGGCTGCAAAGACCGCATTAAACTTTCTTAAAAGTTGATACCCTTTGCCAGAAAAAAATGAAATTGGCCAGCCAATCTTGCAATTCTGTACCTTTCACTGTGACAACCGCAAATCCAAAATTCCTTTATTATTATATTTTTCTCACTGAATATCTTATATTAGGAAGGCGAGTTTCACATCAATTCAAGATGTACACGAAGATCAACTTGTAGCAACAACCAGATAATAGAGGCGAGTTACCAGTGTAGTGATCATGCAACCTGTGATGAGAGGAACGGTGTCCGTAAATGTTACTGCAATCAAAACTACCAAGGTGACGGAGTGACGTGCACTCACAACTGCTTCGTTGCTGCCAAAGGAAGTGTAGTAAGGGTCAGTACGAATCGTTTAGGGTATCTTAAATTCTTTGCCTGTAATTCATTTAGACCTAGCGAAAATACATAGATATGGCAACGCAATTATGATACATTCAGAACGATGAACGTTACCTAATATCTTTAAAACGCTTATGACCGTATATTAGTTTTAATCCAGTGTGTCATCAAAAGTCGTTAAAAATGTAACAAATTAACATATATTTTACTATATTTGGAATATGTCGTTTAACATTTATCTTTCCAGGAAGGTGAATCATACATAAATTCTGACTGTTCCTTACGGATTACTTGCAACAGTAACGTACTAACAAGTGAGAGGTACAGTTGTAGTGCAGACGCAACCTGCGAGGAGCGGAATGATATCCGTAGATGTTACTGTAACGAATGGTTTGAAGGTGATGGTGCTACATGTACCCGCAGTGGACCGAGAGATTGTTCTGATCTTCACACAGCGGGTAGAAGAAATAACGGAAAATATACCATTTATCCCGCTGGAAGCTCCGGGTTTGAAGTTTTTTGTGAATTTTCTAGTGGAGGATGGACAGTAAGTTTAGCCATTGGCAATCAATAGCTTTCCCATGTTAAACTTGTTTTCTTATATGACAGGACTTCGTTGACTAACATTTGAAGTAAATCATTCAATTATTTAATTAAATGATCCATCTTCCTTTCAGTTTAAAACAAATCGGATTATTGACCTTCACCAATTAATTTATCTTGCTTATTGTAGTACAATGTGATATTTCATACATTACTTACTTTTCATATATAAACTAAGTGATTCTCTTTACAGATTTTGCAACGACGTACAAGTAGATCCGTCAGCTTTTATCGAAACTGGAATGAGTACAAAAACGGGTTTGGAAGTCTCACAGGAAATCATTGGATTGGCAACGATAAAATATACAAATTGACAAATCAAAAAAACTACCAACTCCTAATAGAAAAGACAAACACGGAAGGATCAACATACCACACCCGTTATTCATCTTTCAGTATCAGTAACGAGAGAGACAAATACCAACTGTCATTGGATGGCTACAATGGAAATGCTGGTATGTATTGTGCTAAATGTCAATCATACGCAGACTTTTAGTTATTACATAATATTATTCTAACATAACTACCTGTAGTTGTAATCACACTCTAGGAATTACACTCGTACATATACTCAGGTCATGTTACAAATATAGTATAGATACTTAGGTATGTACTAGACCTTGCACTTTCATATAGACTTTGTCAATCTTAGAAAAGAAAGGCAAAATAACTATCATGGGAACCTAGAAATATCATGAAATATGGCTTTACCGTTTTTAAAAGAGAAACAAATTAAGTTTCATTAGACCATTGAATATTTGTTCATGGAATTATCAAGAGGCCTATCATATCACAATGGTAATAGAAAATATCAAATAATTCGGACGTTTTTGTGAGAGATCAGTCAAGAAAATTGTATGTTTTACATTTCCAAATGGCACTACCTGCCTTATTTCTTATATGTATAAATGTATAATAATAAATGTAGGTATCTTATTATTTTTTAATGATCAAAAGGATGTAAAAACGTCAGATGCAAGATAAGACGTTCCACAAAGATGATGGTGACAAAGATGAGAAATTCCAACACATGTTTTCATGTTCACATGTTTACATGTTTTTCTTCTTATTTGAAAACCTAGTAGTTTAAAAAGCAAAACTACACATTTCATTTGTCAGAAATTGAGTACTACAAAGAATTTGCTGTTTACATTTCTACTCATGACACAATTTACCTTTAAACGCTTTACTAAATGATATTCGTCACAAAATTGAAAAGTACCATAACGTTTACTATTTATATCAAATATATATTATTTACTTTTGAACGATTAAAAAACTAAGGTTCCCAAAGAAAATCGTCAAAATTGAAAGCTCTCCACTGGAAATTGACACCTATTTGGGAAAGCTCAAGAACTTCTATATAAAAAAATTAAATTAAAGTCAAATCCAAACATGAACTAACACAACAACAAACGCACTACCAACCGACAATTACAGCAAACTAAACCCGGTAGTTTAATAACGTCCAGTATGCAAATAACAAGACTTGATTAAAATATAACTTCATTAAGTATTTCTTTATTTCCTTCCAGGTAATAACGCAATGGCAGCAAATTCAGGATATCGATTTAGTACGCACGATCAAGACAATGATGGGTCGAGTACCTTCGATTGCGCAGAAAAACACCGAGGTGGCTGGTGGTATCCTGACGATAGTAATACGGGCTCTACCAGCAACTGCTACTCATTTAGCAACCGCGTAGCTACAGGCGACTACGAGTACTCTAACTGTGGCTGCTACTATTACTGTACTTATTATTATTATTATTATTGTTATTCTTTTTACTCTTGTTATTACCGCAATTATCGTCCACATTATAAATGCTATGATTGCGATGGCTGTAGCGGTATTAACGATTACAGATGCTGCAAAAACAAAAACCCGGTCCATGAGACAACTTTCTATTCATGTGGCTACTCCAATCTTAACGGTGACTACTCGTACAACGATTACCGCGGTATTTTCTGGATAAATCTTCACGGATCTGATTGCGGGATAACGACAACAACAATGAAAATTCGTTCTGTTCAAAGATCAAAATAGTTAGTCAGGGTCTTCAGAATATAAAGGATAGGAAACTGTTAGCGATATACTAACATATGTTAACTATAGAATTACATATCAAAGTTTGACAAAGTATGTGTACTTCCAAGACATTAATATGTTTTAATGGACAATACCAAATGATGTTGCACTATACTTATTATAATTGCAATGAACTCGGAATGTTTTTGTTAAAATGCTATCTTTAATAATGGCACTGAAAATGATATCAAATAAAATACAATAAAAGTATATGAAAACATGGCACCAGTATGCTGACTAGTTAGTAATCTGTTTTCTTCAAATGTTGCCATTATGTTGTATAGAAGCAAGTGGCAACATAGGGACGACATCATATACGTTTCGAAAAGCTTTCTGAGCTATTTAGTTAGTATGTCTTATGATCAGTTATTCCAGTGGATTCCTGAGTAAAACCCACTGCTGTATATAGAAAGAACACAACCAACCGAACCATCCTTATATGTTCAATCCTTATTCTCGAATCACTTTCCTTACAGTGGCTCCATAATGTCATGTATTAACGTTCGATTACTTTAGAAGAGTTTACATTCACAACAAGTTGATCATATAAGCATGGTTCCGGGCGACTCCTTAAATGAGTTATTTTTCAAAGGTTTAAACTAAACCAGTCTCACTAACTTTGTCATTAGTCTACATAGCTTTCTTTTTCCCCACTCATTTTAATGTAAGAATATGATGTAGCTTTTACTCATTTTGTAATCTCCTTGATTGTCCTTAATGTAGAATCCTTCCTCTCCGAATTGCTGGTTAAGTGCGATAAACACCTGATCATCACCACTAATCACCTTCCAGTGCAGCATATATTTAAAGCTTAACTACTGGCTTTAAAATATAACCAATATGAGAGATATAAGGCAATGAAACCCATTGAGACTTACAAATTCCGACTCCACTCTCTCGTATTACGGGAAACGGGTTGACAGTGGCCTTTGTATTACGACTCAACTACATTATATTAAGCACCATACAGTGGAGTCTTGTAGATTGCTCAAAGAACTGGCGTTTATATATAAAACACATTTTCGTCTCCGAATTTCTGGTATCGTCTTGAAACATTGTAATTTCTCTGAACTCCAAGTTTCGATTCATGTATAAATTCAAGCAATTTCTTAGTAGGTAGTATAGAAGTAAACCTTGAGTTTTAGTCAATGGAAAGAAGATTTCTTTCAGAAAACATCAACTAAAGAAAGGCTGAAGTAGTGGAAAGATTATAGCAAAGTCTCTAATACCCGCATATTTCATTGACATCACCCCTTCCGCTCTTTCCTACAATCAGAGCATCTAAAATGTAAGTAGAATATTTTCTAAAATATTATAACTTTGTGTTCACTTATGGTTGCCAAATACTACAACGAAAAGAAAATGCAATATGTAAAACCGACTGTGGTTTATCCCTTAATAAATGGAAACAATATTAATTTACGCTGAACAAATGTTAACAATTAAGAGCAAGATGAACTGGCCCAACGTATTATCATGTCAATGCCAACAGGACTGTTAACATTAATATTGCTTTGATATGACTCATAAACATGTTTATTGTTTCTTACTGAAGTATTTTTACTTAAAACGGCAGAGAAATTTCTGAAAGATTCACATTTAGGCGGGTCGTATCTTCACCCTCAAAGAACAAGTTATACGTTTCCATTTAAGTAGACTTTTGAGTATATTTTTGGCACTTTACCGGATCATTTTCCACAATCCTTAACTTTCACGTATCAGCTCACGAGGGCAAATTGATAACAACCTAAAAATGTTCCGACAAAGTATTCTTATTGAATAAATTGTGAAATCAATATTGACGGATATTGCTACAAAATTACTTCAAAAATAGCTTTTTTTCATATACGCTTATCAATTCTATCAATAAATATTTCAGAAAACTATGTAAAGATTCTCCCGCGATGTGTGTACTCTTCAAATCCAATAAAAGGGGCTCTTCCAATTGTGACGACAGCCACTCAATTTTGTAACCATATTGAAATCGTACTTCAAAAAGTCGGAGAATGTTCCGACAAACTTACTTTTGCACTGGTCGCAGTACGGAATGCCATTCTTATAAAAAAAATATCCAAAACAATATAAGCTTCTCCAAATAGGAGTATGTCCAAAATAATATGAGAGAATGTCGAAAAATTAGATGAAAATGTCGAATGTAACTGCTGATATCATATTTGTAGAGAACATGTTGGCTTATGAATTCACATCATTTGTTGCAAAATGTCCACAATAATATAAGCATGTTCAAAATGATAGGAGTATGTCTAAATGTATATAACCATATCGAAACTAATATAAGTATGCCCATAAATAATTTAAAGCATGTCAAAATAATATAAATATGTCGAAAAAAGATACTAGAATGACCACAATAATAAGAGTGTCTGAAAACTCATACAAAAGTATAATAATAATAATAATAATAATAATAATAATAATAATAATAATAATAATAATAATAATAATAATAATAATAATAATAATAATAATAATAATAATAATAATAATAATAATAATAATAATAATAATAATAATAATAATAATAATAATAATAATAATAATAATAATAATATATATTTTTTTTTTTTGAAATTTTTATTTGCATCCATCTCTTCTGCACAACATATTAAGTTGAAAAGAAAGAAAAAGTTCGCTTCATGACACCAAAAGGACATTTCCTTTATCAATAATGCAAAGAATCTCTTAGCAGTTTAATTTCTTTGTGCTTTTTGTTATTGATAAGTATATACATTTCAACACTCAAGAAAAATGAAAGCTTATGCTTGAAAATATCATAACTTGGAACGCTTTTGTTAATTCTGCAAAGGTAAATATAATATTTGGCATAAAACATTGTCAGGCTATACCATTTCATTTTGTTCTCGTAATCATAACCAAAACACACGTGTTCGTACTCAACTTCAACTTTTGAATTAAAGATTTCAAGATATATTTTGTTCCAAATATCTCCAACTGCGCTACAGCGCCAGTAAAGGTGGTCTAAAGTTTCAGTAGACTCGCCACAAAAACTGCAACTTGGGTCGTCAATAATGTTAATTTTACTAAGAAAACTATTTGTAGTAATGATACGATGGATAAACTTGTACTGAAAGCTTCTTAATTTAGTATCTCTAATCTTGCTACAAGAACCAAAAATTTCACTCCAGTTTAAAGTGGTGCCTTTAAAATCATTGTCCCATTTTAAACAACCACGTGGTTGCTCAATACAACGGTTGTTAAATTTATTATAAGCATATTGACAAATCTTAGTAGTACCATATAGTTGCGCTAACATAACCTGCTGACTACATGGTTGCTTCGGCAGCTGTAATGAGTATCTGGATGGTACCCGCGTACGTGGGATAGAATGTATAATCCCATTCAGCTTAGTAAAGGGGAAGCTTGGACAATTAAATTTAGCATTAAAAGCAGTATACGATAGAGGCCTGCCAGACATGTCATAAAAATCCCGGACATAAAGCACATTTGAATTAAAACACTTCCTGTACCAAACTACTTCATTATTAATCTTGATAAAACTGTTGTTCCAGATAATCTGATCACCGTAATCCGCCACCGGGGTTTCAAAGGTGAGATCGCTCCAAGCACAACAGCAGTTGCGAAGAAACTCGTGTTTAACCTTCTTAAAAATATCATTTCCCTTGAAATTACAGCTAAAAAGAAAATCCTTACCAACGTTTTTCAAAAAATAGTCGAAAAGGACTTTCCAATGGCCAAAATTATGATCTGTATATCTTTTAATCCAAGTGATTTTCATACTTTTCATGAAATCATGCACGTTAATCATATTCAAGCCGCCTTCTTCCTGTGGCTGCATTAAAATTTTCCTCTTTATTTTGTCGCCCTTTCCTCTCCAAATAAAGTTAAACAGTAAACTATTTAGTTCCTTTAGAAATGATTCTGGAGGGTTAGGCAGAACAGAGAAGAGGAAAACAAGTTGTGACAGAGCAAAACTCTTTATGATAACAATTTTACCATAGGGAGTCAGATCACGAGGAGACCACATATTTAGGACACTTTTCAAACGTGAAAGTTTTGGCAAATAGTTTAAGGGAAAGAGGTCACTTCTATTATTCGTAAGTGTAATACCAAGAACCTTAATAGGACCATCTGTAAAGGGAATATTATAAGCACTCTGACCATTACCATTCTCATTATTATCGCCGATAGGAAGAATGTTAGACTTTTCGAAGTTGATCTTCAGACCAGAAGCTTGTTTAAACTCTGTTAGTATCTCAACAACTCTCTGTAAAGAACGATCGATATTGTCCAGAAAAATAGTTGTGTCATCAGCATACATAGACACTTTAATGTTAACATTGCCTACTGGAAAACCGACATACATACGGTCAGCTCGTAATTTCAAAGCCAAAATTTCTGCACACAACACAAAAAGGTATGGGCTTAAGGGGCAACCTTGGCGCATCCCCCTTTTAACAGGAAAAAAGCCAGAGGAAACCCCGTTATTCAAAACGCAAGCCGTACAATTTGCATAAAAGGTCTTAACCCAACGAATAATGCTATCCCCAAAATTGAAAAGTTGAAGTGTATGGTACAAACAATTCCAATTAACACTGTCGAAGGCTTTTTCAAAGTCAACGAAGAGAATGTAACCTGGCACATTTTTATCCTGTGCATACTGTATAACATCTAGGATCAGTCGAATATTTTCTCCTATATATCGGTTTTTAAGGAAGCCGGTTTGATCATGATGGATAACATGCGGCAAGACCTCTTTGAGTCTTGCAGAAATACAAGAAGCAGCAATTTTGTAGTCTACATTTAAAAGTGAGATTGGCCTCCAATTACTAATTTTCTTAATGTCTTTACCATCTTTAGGAAGTAAAGTAATAACAGCTCTGCCTTGCTCCGAAGAAAGTTTACTTATCAGATATCCCGAGTTCAGCGACATAACAACGAAAGACTTAATTTCTGGCCAAAAAAATCTATAAAATGCAGCTGGCAGACCATCGCTGCCAGGCACCTTACCAGAAGCCATACTCTTAAGTGCATTCCAACATTCCTCTTCAGTTAAGGCACCTTCACAATTATTTCTTGAATCGTCGTTCAAACCCGTAATATGAAGCGACTCAGTAAAAGTATTATCCAAGCAAGCATCATTACAAGTAGCATATAAATTTTCGTAAAAAATTCTCTCAACGTTTAGAATTGCGTGGAGATCGGTAAACTCAGTCCCATTGTCATCAACTAGAATTTTAATTGACTTGCGCTCACTGTTTCGCTTCTCTAAATTTAGAAAGTATTGTGTATTCCGTTCACCTTGTTCAACCCATCTCGCTCTAGAGCGAATAATAATACCATCAATTTTGCCCTCGTAAATGTCGTCAAGGCTGTGCTTAGCGTTTGAAATTTGTAGTTTAAGGGACGGAGTGGGGTTGAAATTGTATTCAGTTTCTAATGAAACAATACATTTTTGTAACGTTTTTTCCCTCTCCCTCACAAGACGAGACTTTTCTTTAGAATATTTCATGGACCAGGAACGAATGAGGAATTTTAAATATTCCCAAAAATGCTGTGGATTAGTTGCATCTAAATCCCATTCTGCCAAGGCACCAGAAACTAACTTACGAATTCCTTCTACGAAATCTGCTTCTTTCAATAGGGAAGTGTTTAATTTCCAAAACCCCCCGCCTCTCTTAAAAGTCGAAGCACGCATCTTAAATATTACCGCATTATGATCAGACTGAATGGTCGATAAAGTATAACAGTCGTTACACAAAGCTAGCAAGTTGGTTGACACCAGAAAAAAATCTAACCTACAACTAAGGCCATCAATAATATTGGAAAACCATGTGAAAAGGTTCTTCTTTGGGTTCCTCTCCCTAAATACATCAACTAAATTAAGTCCCTGTATGCATTCAAAGAGTATCTCTCTCGCTCTAAAATTTGTTCTTTTTGTGCCCCCTGCCTTGTCGAGATCTAGGTCCAGAACTAAGTTAAAATCACCACCCCATATAATGTTTATGCAAGTAAAATTGGACGCTAGACACCTATATATGTTGCTAAAAAAAGACGGATCGTCCCTATTGGGGGCATAAACATTAACAATAGTATAAACTGTGTCATTAATAACAATATCAATAATAATGTAGCGGCCGTTGCAATCTGACAAATGCTTAACAACTGCTAGGCTAAGGGAAGGATTAAACAGTATAGCACACCCAGCGCTTCTTACAGATCCACAAGAAAAAAAAGCACCTTACGCCTATTTTTTAAATCATTTAAACCACGAGCATTAAAGGTACAAACAGAGATGATGTCATGCATTTTAAGGACTAAAGAAAAAACCAAACACAAAACAAACTAAAGCAAAACACACAGACAAACTATCAAAGACAAAAACAGCAACAACAACAATACAACAACAACAAGACAACACAAAAGAGAGTGCTTTGTTTGCACTCGGGAAAAAAGGAATGAGGACTAACCTTGACTTAACAATAGAACATTCCATATAAAGTAAAGGGATCAATTTAGAAAACTCGTCAGAAAAAAAAAACAATTAAATATGGTCCAGATGTTAGTTTAATGAGTTACAGAACATCTGTAAAGTTCACTAGTGGATTCCACGACGTTGTTTTTTATTCAAAAAGGGTACGGTTTCCCCCGAGCATCCCGCCACTTCCCCGCCACGAATCGTAGTTTTGTTCCAGTTGAATACAGTTCCTTCACCTTAGCCGATCGGGCTTTTTTCTCCTTTAGATCCAGCCTCGTAAGATCGTCTACAATAAAAAATTGTTGATCCTTCAGGTGAGTTCTCCACGACTTCATTATAATAATCTTATCCTGAAAGGACAGACATCTCGCTAATATATGAGGCGGTTTATCTCCGACACCCCGTCCATCCCGATGGCATCTCTCAATACGTATCTCGTGGCCATTTGGAAACTTTGAAAGGACCTTTTCTTGTAAAATAGTCGAACAATTCTCGTTTTCAGTTCTTTTGATTCCCACGACTCTGAAGTTGTTCCTCCTCGAATGCCGCTCAAGATTGTTAATACATTCGGCATTTTCATAGATGGTGACGTTGGCCTTCTCTAGAGCTTTAGAAATTCCTAAGAAGCGATTTGTATAATCCTCGTCTCTTTTCTCTATCTCCTCCACGCGTTCAGATAAGGATTCAATAGCTTTTTCAAGGTTGCTTTCCAGCATGCCAATGCTTTTTTCGAAATCGTTACGTAATGACAACTTAAATGTTTCAAATGCCTCTTTCCAGCTGGGCGTCGTCTCTGATTCAGAGCTCGAACCACGTTGTCTACTGCGTTGACTTAGCATGGTAGGCCTTTTACTAGCCATGTCGCTTACTGTAGGCCTAGTTGAAGTTACCTTTGGCTTATTTTTGCTTCCTTTGGGTCTACCTCTCACCATAACGGCACAAATTCACGAAGAAAAAGTTAGAATATAGTTGATATTCCGGGTTGGTGGTAATCAAACACTTGCTCAATGCGGAAGAAGTGGAGAATAAGCGTTAAAATTGAGAGCCCCTTACAGAACGTTCTTGACAGTTAAAAGGCCATCCTCGTTAATAATAATAATAATAATAATAATAATAATAATAATAATAATAATAATAATAATAATAATAATAATAATAATAATAATAATAATAATAATAATAATAATAATAATAATAATAATAATAATAATAATAATAATAATAATAATAATAATAATAATAATAATAATAATAATAATCATACTAATAATAATAATCATAATAATAATCATAATAATAATCATAATAATAATAATAATAATAATAATAATAATAATAATAATAATAATAATAATAATAATAATAATAATAATAATAATAATAATAATAATAATAATCATAATAATAATAATAATAATAATCATCATCATAATCATAATCATAATAATAATCATAATAATAATAATAATAATAATAATAATAGTCATAATCATAATCATAATCATAATCATAATCATAATAATAATAATCATAATAATCATAATCATAATCATAATCATAATCATAATAATAATAATAATAATAATAATAATAATAATAATCATAATCATAATAATAATCATAATAATAATAATCATAATAATAATAATCATAATCATAATCATAATCATAATCATAATCATAATCATAATCATAATCATAATCATAATCATAATCATAATCATAATCATAATCATAATCATAATAATAATAATAATAATAATAATAATAATAATAATAATAATAATAATAATAATAATAATAATAATAATAATAATAATAATAATAATAATAATAATAATAATAATAATAATCATAATCATAATCATAATAATCATAATAATCATAATAATAATAATAATAATAATAATAATAATAATAATCATAATCATAATAATAATAATCATAATCATAATCATAATAATAATAATAATAATAATAATAATAATAATAATAATAATAATAATAATAATAATAATAATAATAATAATCATAATAATAATAATCATAATCATAATCATAATAATAATAATAATAATAATAATAATAATAATAATAATAATAATAATAATAATAATAATAATAATAATAATAATAATAATAATAATAATAATCATAATCATCATAATAATAATAATAATAATAATAATAATAATAATAATAATAATAATAATAATAATAATAATGACTTTAACTTTGTGATGAACATTAAGGGGTTTAAAGTTGTTAATCGTATTTTGAATGGTATTTGTATATATATTGACCTAAGGAGTTTTACTAAATTTGTTGAAAAATACATACTTCCAAAATAAATACTTTTCAAATTAAGACGTGATGAGCCCACATTCCCGCACCCCACCCTCTTTTACGATTTACAAGCTAAATTTGAAAATAGCTCAGTCTGGAACAAATAACTACAATCTTTTCGCTGGTTTCTTTGTTTATAAGTTACGCCTAAACAGTAAGTGATCTGTCTGAGCTAGTTGGCGAAGCTTACACTATTAATTGCGGTAAAAGAATACAAGTAATTTTAATTTTATATGAAGATACGAATAATCAATAGTACGAGATCTGCCTTAAAACGGGACAACTAAATTAGTCTATTGATACAACAGTAAGACCAGTGTCTGTGCCACCGCCTACGCAAACTTCCTTGTTCCAGCGTTACAGTGAGGAACACTACAGACCTATAGGTTCAGTCGGCAACTTATTGCTATTGAAATAATATACGGTAATTATTCCAAGTAAAGTTCGTGGCAAATAGGTCTAAAGATATCCAGATTTGCGATAATTCAGAGGTTTGCAAAAGCTTTGCGCAAATTTTATGTAATGTAGATATTTTCTTTAACAGCGCATTACATGTGAAAACATCTCAACGCGTCGCACAACATATAAATTGCAAGCACGAAATAAAATTATCAAATTCAGTAAAAATTAGATAAGTAGAACTCTCTGGTACAAGAATAAGAATACTATGTACAAAATTCATTCACAATTCTGATTAAAATACTCTGAAAATATGAGTCCTCAATTTAGATTTAATAAAGATTAACATCGTCCACTGAGGTAAGTAAATGTGGAAGCTTATTCCATGGGCGTGGTGTACAGGTCGAAAAAGCACGATCACAATAGAAATTACTACGTGAGCGTGGGTTGATTGAGCCAGAATTCCCCGTCGGAGCTACTACGTAAACTACGACTAGGAACACGCTGACTAATTAATGCTGATGCGTTATTATCCGTTTTGAATCACTTGATCCAGATTGTATTTATGTGTCACTTTTGATGAGTAATTACCCTTTAAACTCTCTGAGGATCATCAATTAGGGTGGCTTGACGTCTTAGTTCAACAAACAGTTTTCCAATAACAAGAAAACGGTAATTAAAAACCATACGAATTTGATGGCCACAGTAACAATAAAGAGTGATATTGAATGTCATTCAGAGATGTTCTCTTGGATTTATGATATTCAAAAAAATGAGTTAGTACTATTGATGAAACAATAGATTAAACATAATTATTTATTGTTGCCCTTTTGAAACAAACGTCGTCATCAGTTTAGCAAACTATCAAGGAGAGATTTAGAATATTTAAAAAAAAATATCCCGAAAGCAATTTTTTTAATATCAATATGAAAATTCTGCCTTAAGTCATTTTTTTAACGTTTGCTCTAACATTAATCTGTCTAGATCTATAATCAATAATCGATTATATCATTTTGAGCCAAGAAATTATCAACCGCATGCTTAAACGAAAGCAATATTTTTATGTTAAACGTAAAGAAAAGTAGAAAAATTGTATTTCAAAATTACGATACACACCTTATGAAACGATTCTTACTTTAATGCAAATGTTGCTTAATACATATTTATAAACTTCTTTCTATCTTGAAAAGAGACGTATTTGTTTCTTGAAAGGACTTCAACCCCGAAAAGAACTTTATTTTTCCGAAAAATTATAATCGAAATCTACCGAATTACAGGATATAACGATTGGAACGTTGGAAGTAAACTCGTACGTTGTACAAATACTTCTCTCTGATCCTCTGTCGCCACGTTTTGAATGCAGTTTGGTCATATACCGCTAATACGTTATGTGAAGAAGGTGTATGGGAATAATTAAATTCCTGAAAAAAGTATAAAGTCTGATTTCTCTGCACAGATAATCATTAAGGTAAATTGTTGTAGTTTATCATTGTAGTAAGAATCAGATAACATGATTAATCGATACTTCATTACGTATTTCCTTGTGATGACATCAGATGAAACAGTGCTACGTGGCTAGATCATGTGAAATCATACGGTTTGTGATACCATTGCGTGTTTCAGCTTGCCGCGTTGTGTAGCATATTGTAACCTATACATGCCATTACTGAGAATTGTAGATATGACCTTTTTAATTACATCTGTAATGTTTTTAAGCAGTTAAAACACTTGTATACAATACA
The DNA here is from genome assembly GCF_037975245.1 of Apostichopus japonicus. Lineage (NCBI taxonomy): Eukaryota > Metazoa > Echinodermata > Holothuroidea > Aspidochirotida > Stichopodidae > Apostichopus > Apostichopus japonicus. The sequence continues at coordinate 31,010,481 of NC_092569.1, read as the reverse complement.
TTGAAACAAATGTGTTCGTCAACTTTACAAGGAATGAATAGTTCCTGTTCCATATCACAAAAAGGGAATTATGTCTCATCTACTGTTCACTTCATGTTTGATTTTTGTAAAAAATAATTAGAAAAAAAACCCATAAATATTATTGTAACAAATATATTGTTAATCGTTCTAACTCTCGAACAAGCAAACACTTTTATTGAAAATGGTACATACTTATACTATTTCTGGGATTCGTTTGATACTCGAGAGATGCTACTGGTTGATATAACTATTGCACGAATCCGAGCGACCTTCCATATTCGGCACACTAAATAAATGCGAATATACTCATTTAATTCAGTAAAAGTTCAAACTACAGATAAGTTGATAGTTGCGATGTAAAATAACCATTCTTGTCGTATCCTTATACTTGAATTTCGAGTTCTACAAATCTAAATAACGTTCCAAATAAAAGAGCTTTTAAGTAAAATTTAGCCCCAAATTTTCCATTCATAGTAAAGGCACTCGAATTAACAGATGCCCATATGAGACATACTATACTGCATACAACATATCTTGTGTTTTTTTAATGTGACTAGCCATTAATGTACATGTATTTAATGGACATCCGTACGTATGAAGGTCCTTCCTTAGGTAACGATTTCTCCTTCATTAGTCCTTTGACTGTCACAGAAGGTCGACAAGTCTCTCTTTTAGTTTGTGTGAATTTCTCTTTTTCATTTGGGATCGATGGCAGAACTTCGAAGAAAATATGTTTTCGTCTTAGCTGTATTGCTGCTTTTGAACTCAAAAGGATTTCGGGTAAGTCTCTAAAACATTATACAAAACAAATTGATATATTCAACTTAAAATCCCATCAAGTATTTTTCGACTTGTATAATGATGCATTGGTTGACAACTTGGAACTCAGCAGTTCTTTCACTTCAATTTGAAAGACGTACGTGTTTCTACATATTAAACTCAAAATACTATCTACCTGCGCTGACTTGTTACCACGTGTGTTCGTAGAATATATTATGATCGATCAGCTATCGGCTCATTCAACAGTAACTTTTTGAAACATATTTTGTGTGTTATTGAGCATTATTCTGAACACAGATAATCTCACGCCATTCCTTTTATTACATGTATTTATTTAAAATTACACTTTATTTTGCATATACCTCTCCCCTCCCCATTTAACAGTCCATTATGGTCAATTTGTGTGATATCCAATGTTGAATAAAATCATTAAATTTAAGACAATAAAACAATATTTTTTTAGTAAACCGCACATCAACTTTTTTACACGTCCGTTGCAGAGGTTAAGCTATTTATTATCAACACGAATCTGTTTGAAAGAAAACCTTGAAACAATTCAAAGTATACAAATACATAAGCATAGGGAATGTATGTATTTTAATATTTAAATATATATATATATATATATCTAAACTTCTGGAGCATACACAATTCTGTATAAAGTTGAGTATAGTAGTAAAGAGTTAGAGTATAGAGTATAAAGTATAGAGTTGCGCGTATATCTTCAAGTTCTCGTAACGGAACCGTAAGAGTCTCGAAACCGTTCATATGTTTAGATAACCATTAGTTGTAACATGCGAGTGAAAATAACATCAGCCACTATTGATGTTATTTTTAATGATGAAAATTTGTTCTATTAGTTCATTAAACGACTCTTATTTTCCAAATACAACATTTATCTCTCCGTCAAAATATCTTCCCAATCAGTATGATAAAGCAAATTAAGTTTAGCTTACTTAAAAGAACAAATACATAAACGGACATGTTCAATTAACGTTCCTATTGAATAATTTCATTGTCCAAATTACGATATTTCTTCCATTATACTGATATGTTCAATCTTGTGGAATGATTTTCGAAAGGAGCCGTGGGCCTAATACGCAGACGTTAAATTTGTCAAAATAAAATTTTGATCAGATTGTGAATACATACAGTGGTAGCGTTACGCACAGTAGCTCCAAGTTATATACGAGACCAGCTAATAGTTCTTCATTATTGTAACAGTTTAAACGTAAAATATTTAACAAATCAAATTCAAACTACAAGAAAAAAAAACTGATTTGTACAATACAGCAAGTAGTTTCAAATTTGCTTCCGCAAAGTGTTAATAGTTGACCTATTGCAATATAAACATTGGAACAACTTGCAAATGTGTCAGCAGGGTAGGTAACTGTTTAATTAAACCAATAACAAAACACAATTAACGCATTAATGTAATACGCTCTTCAATGTATGTATATACATAAGAATAACTACTTATCTGTTTCTCACACAGTTACAAGAGATAGCACAATGTACCTTAAATGATCAACAATTATTTGTGAAACATCAATAAATCATCTAACATTTGAAGCAGATAATATGATGACAAGTATCTTTTTGTCAAGTAATACCGTATGATAAAAGCTCAATACTTAAAAATTATCTTCACTAGTTTATGTTCATTATTGTAACTAATAAATGATTATTTGGCGTGAGACTTTATCATTCATGATCAAGTAATGCCGATGTCAATATTATTTCTTTTAAATATTTCAACCTTATATTTAAGTAGTTCGTCTACGACTTTGCTGGTTAATATAAGACTATATATTCGCCAATATATTGTTTCACTTTGGCGCTCAAATGATCGTATCACACTTGTGTCAGTTAATATGTATTTTATTTCTGACATTTCCGTTTCCTATAGAGATCACTTTTGAAGCGTCATGACAATATAATAATCATCAACCAAGTGTAAATATGTATCACATTCAAATTGTTAGTATCTTTGTTAAAAGTTTGCTCCGAAACGTTGCTTTAAAAATAAACTACGACAATGAAACCTAAATGTTATGTAAAATATCAGGAAATAAAAACGAAGTATAATTAAAATAGTTAATGTGAAACGTTGTTAGTTTTGAACATGTACCGGTAGCATCCGAACAATCGTCTACTTAATCACGAAAATTTAAAAAAAATATATTCATGCTCATAAAAAACAAAAACACTATGTTTAAAGTTCTTCCAAACCAAGTTCCAGAAAAAAGAGAGAAGTATAGTAGACTTGTTGATTAACATCACGCAATAATCCCAGACAAAACGATAAATAAATCCGTCTATTCTTTCGTAGTGCGTTCCGTTGTAAGTTCCTAATTGTAACTGTTAGCATGTTATAATTTATGATTTTGAGCTTTCTTTCCACGCTGGCGACAAAACAGAAAGGTAAACATTTCCTCGCTTCTTCCTTGCAAAGTCTGTAACATAAAAATTCTTAAGATGTTACAATAAAACACGCGATCATGCCTGCAAGATTCAAAATCGTGCTGTTTTGAGTGACTCTAGATGATGTTTGATTGTCAAGAATTCTCAAAATGTACATACTATTAACATACTGTATCCCAATTCTCCTTTTTAAAATGTACTTTTTATGTTTATCAGATACCTTTAATTTGCTGTAAATTAATAAGTTGACGAAAACTATTTAAAGGCAAATAAATTTATCATATCTTCTTTAGATACAAATATCCTTGTAAAGAAGAATTATTGCACGACAGGTGTATTATTAGCTCCTTTTTCCAAATATAATTATTGTAAAGAACGAACTATTGGATATTGTCAATACATGTATATCTTGTGATCATTGAAAGAGTTGTCCAGTATCTATACAAACATAACATTGAGACAGTACTTATATGACATATTCAATAGGATAAATGAGATGTCTTTTAATTGGACGTAATTGGACATTTAAATTAATATTTCTTCAACATATTTTTCTTTAAAGAAACATCTATATTTCCATTGTACAGGGGTTGGTGAACAGGCGTAAAATTTGACTTCTTGTCATATCAAGAGAAACAAAAGTGTATGAAACTTTATGGTATTATGCCTGATCCTTGATTTACGATGATGTAAGAGAGTTATGCCACTGATGGACGATATAATAACTCATACACGGTATTTTTTTATGAACAAGTATGTGTTTTTATAGGGACTATTTTAGTGTTCACGGGTCTATTCAGGCGTTCAAGAATGGTGTTTGATTGAGCGCAAAACGTCGTTTTTATCGTTTCTCTAAAGAAAATCGCGATAGTTCCATCACATGTTTTGTGAAGATTCTCAACCTACACTTAGTTGAGGTAGTTGAGTTTAGATTAGTTGCAAAAACAACATCATGAGTGATATAAATTCTCCATCAAGCACTAGTTCTTGCCCAAAATATGTTCTCCTTCGATCAAAACATTGTTTCTTTGTAAGAAAGTAAATCATGCATTTGACCATGCTTCCTATGTAACAGCTAGCTCTGTACTCGTTGAGAGTCTTAATTAGTGCAGACATTCTGAGTGCGATATAGATTTTCTTTGAAAAAGCAACAGGATTTTGTCGAACATTATTCGTTTAACAAACAAAGGTACGCAAATATAATACGAATGTAGCTTTCACGCGAATGTATGCTAACAATTAGCACATTCTTTCCAAGAAGTGTCTCGTTGTTATATTATAACTACAATTGACTAACTAGAATACGTTTACTTCAGTGCAGGACTAATGCAGTAACCCCATGTACTTTTTCTTTAAACTAACAAACATAATATGTATATGGATAACTTCATAACAACTTAATATGTAAATAGCAATTATTGTTCTCTTCTAGCCTGTCAGTACGTATCTACAGTGGATCATTGAATAACATCGCTTCTGCATAAATTTGATATTTTCGTGTTTGCAATATGTTATGTAAGCGTATACGAGACATGCACACATTGCAAAGCCTTAAAGTTACCGTTTTTATGGGTAGGTGTTCTTAGAATACGAAAAGGTAAACATATGAAAAAACCGTTTTGTTAAATTGCACCAGTCTTCACAAAATATCAACAAGTCTGAAAATTACCGATTGTAGTCAATATTATTCAACTTAAAGGGGGGTTCTTTACTGCGAAATATATTATACATTAATATGCATATTCGAATATGTATGCTTTTGTTTCAATTATATCCTGTAGTTTTTCTTTTCTCTTTCTCAGATAATATGTCATTTAAAAAGCGATTAGCATATTGAACAGAGAGTATTACTTTCCATCGTTTAAGTAAGTTAGTGTATGGTAACCTATTGTTGTTTTTGGACGGAAATCAGAAAGACTTTAAAACAGACAAAAAGTCATATTTTCAATTGATATACGTTGTTTATTAACTGTTGTTTCGAAACTTTAATATTTTTTTCTCTCTTTTTTTTTATTTCTCTTGCAACTATAACTTAACATAATATAGCACTCTAGTGGTGAATTAGGGAAAATTCCTAGATGAAACTAAAAAGTATTTATTTTAATACATTCTGAAGTTGTAAAAAATTATACCAAGGGTACCAATATTTCCTCCACACACTGCTTTTCATATTACGCATTTTTTTTTTTTTGGTAATAGAAAATAGTCCCTCAGGAACAATAGTAAGTTATTCTGCAATGGAATTTCTTTCCGTACTTTGCAGTTGAAAATGAATTTCTTAACTAACATTATAATCAAATCCAGCTCCCTGACAATGTCCGCACCAAACAACACTGTCTTAATGTCTAGTACTATACCAATATCTATATTATTTAACATAGTTTGGAGATGATTCCAAAGCCTAACTAAGAGTGGGCAATAATAGAACAAATATTCAATTGTCTCAACATACGTATGACAAAAAGTACAAGTATCATGAGTAATTGCTTTTATCAAATGCAAGTAATTATTGGACGGGATAATCCTCTGAAGCAGCCTATACTGAAACCACCCCAAATTAACATCACTAGAACCCTTCAACGGCACTGAACAATAAAAAGACCAATCTTCCTCAGTAATATCGAGAGTACCACACCATTTCGTATAGGATTTCTGAATCAACTTCGATTCCTGTAGTAACTTGTTGTAAATATCTTTCGAACGGAACATACCATTGTAAAGCATTTTGTTAAAGTAGCAATTGTTTGGAAAAGCAATATCCATATTCCCATCTAGAGCAGGTCCATTCCAAAAAGTTTTAATGGAGTTAATAATACCATAATATTCTACAAAATTTGTGGAAACAAGATATTTTTGGATGAAATTGTCAAAACTATATAACCTGCCATCAACTGTGACAATATCGCAAACAAAACGGATACCTTTGTCATACCAGCGCTTGTAATACACTGGACTGTTACCAATTTTAATATCTTCTCAAATAATTTTACTTCTTATCAGCTTAGATAAGATGAAAATTAGACGGGTAAGCGAAGTAGATGAAAAGTATTACTAAACTCTGTCAACTTTTAATAGTAACTAAACTTATAGCAGTAAAATCAATTAGAAGCAATTGCAAACATTTCTATTACTGCCTAGATATTGAATTTTTCTTTTCATTCGTAGCACCTTTTTCTATAATGATATACAATTTTAAAACAAGGGTTTATTTATTTGAACCAAAAACGATAAGTGTTCTTTTTAATGAGCTATAGATATATCAATTATGTTTGTTAAATATAAGCATAGAATTATGGGATATGTTAAGGTGAGGCCTAATGGATTGGCGTCTTTCCTGAATTGTAGGCCGTATGCCTTTGCCTTGTACAACTTACTTAACTTGACACTGATTCTTCAGAATGTACTTCAGTTAATTGTACACTTGGTTTAATTTTGTCTAACCTCAGATATCGTCAAGCACAAGAGTCAACAATTCAAGTAAGTTGTCGTTCTGTTAGTCTTAATGCTGAACTCCCTGTTAGGGTTGACATATACTTCTAAGAATTAACCATTCCACAGAAATGTGTAATCTAGATAATAGCTCGCATCATTTTTATTTGGAAAGGAAGTATCCAGATGTACTTGACATGTGATACTTTTCTCATATTTTATAGTTATAAAGATATTTGATGATTTACAATTCTTAATAATTTCCTTGTCGGGTATTGAAATAGTTTAAGCGCTGATTGTGGCACATTGTCGATACTCATCGAAAAGCCATTAGCTTCAATAGTTTACTTCACGCAATTACGAAAGTTCAGATTAGATTTATTCACACTTGTGAGTAGTTTATAGTAATATCAAAACGTTCCTGTGCGACGAAATTCACTTTTGTGGAATTTTTCATTACTGGCTTCAGATTGGGAAATATTATTGTAGGATGTCCTACATTCATAAATAAAAACTTGTATTGAATAATACTTGATGGATTTAGTGATCTCACAGGAAAATGTAACCAAACGAGGGCAACTGTAATAAGGCTTACTAAAGGTCACCAGGAAAATGGGCCTAAAATCTACAGAAAGAAAAAAAAATCACTTGTTAGCAATTGAACTATGTAGGCTCGTGAAAATAACTTGACTCCTTCAAATCACTGTCCTGTGCTGATCAAAATTAGATTGATAAACCAAAACAAAAGAAGTGAAATATGGACCATCCATACGCTTTTATTGAAGAAAAATATTATTCATCATGTTTGGCTTCTGTAACCATGTTACTACACTTTCATCATTTATAGTAGTTCTTTGCGTTATATTTTTCATTTCAAACACAATACACCTGCTTCAATTAGCCTCAATGTTCATATGTCTTATTTTAATTACCATATCATTTGTATACTGTGTAGTGAAAAGAAAGCTATTACAAGGTAAACATATACCACATATCTGCTAAAACATTCCTTTGCATATGGAAACGCATTTCATAAAATGCTGTTATTTACAGTTTTATTGTTTGTTCTGATCTTCTTTTAATTATCATGTTACTAGACTTGCAGTATTTCCTATTCCAAACTCCGGGTTACCCAAGGGATTGCCATGAAGTACTTAACCAATGTTCTCCTACCAAAGCCAAATCCGGTGTACACCTGATCAAACCTGACCAGTACCCGGAACCATTTCCCGCATATTGTGATCACAACACTTCATCTGGAGGTTGGACAGTAAGTGGTATATATTTTAAGAAGTGTACGCTTACAATTACATACTTTATTCTGAAAGTCACGCATTGTATAGCACATTGAAAGTTTAATTCCATTTTCGTTTTACAGTGTATCGGATGATATACCTTGTACGATGTAAACATATTTTGGGCCGATTTGTATAAATTGTTAATGTAATGAAATCAATTAAATTAAGTGTATCATACTCTATTTCCTAAACTGAGCAAGAAAGTTTGGTTTGAAGTTACGACCATATGAGAATAAAAGACATCCGTTAATTGTGTAGCTATGTTTTGAATTTGTCAGGTCATACAGCGACGCGTAGATGGATCCATTGGGTTTAATCGAACCTGGGACGAATACAAAAATGGCATTGGTTTCTTAGACAGTGAATTTCTGATTGGTAATGATAAGTTATCTCACTTGATAAACCAAAAGAAGTACCAGCTGCGAATTGAGCTGGAAATTTATGCAGGCCTGTCAATTTACTTGACATACGACAACTTTCGCATTACCGATGAATGGGGGAATTATTCTATAACAAGTCTTGGTGATGTCAACGGAAATACAGGTGAGATTTTTTATATTATTATCTCCATATCTTTGTACTCCAAACGGAAAATAGAAATTTTGAAGAAATATATCAACAGAAGAAACGAATATGATACATAGCTAAATATATTGGTTCACTCAGTCAAATATTTAAAACAAATATGTAGTATCATTTTTGTGTGACTTAAATGAGTATAAGTTGAAGTAACCGTAACCATATTAAATCCTACTTAAATTTGATCCTATGTTAACAATGAACAATGTTCCCAGGGGCTAGACCATCAGGATGTTAAGAAACGTTCTCTAATACCATTATGTCATAGCAGTGAATAAACACTTCAATGTAGGATTAAATTGACGTGGTTTAATCTTGCCCAGATTTAAACATCACCTGGTGCTTATCCAACAAGAATAATTTGGACAATACATGTGAAAGAACTTGTGAAAATCCAAATAATTGTGTCATACCGGATCCAGCTGATCCGGAGAGATGTCTTTGTCCAGAAAACCACATGATTCTTGGCGACAGCTGTATACCTCAAGAGCAATGTGGCTGTTACGTCCAAGGGGACGGTGTCGTATTAACAGTAAGTTTATTTGATGCAGTTCACAAATCTCAAATAATATGAAAACAAAACTTTAACATAAAATCTTTGATTCAAATTGATTAACTTTATGTTTTCTTAATTTATAATAAATTTGCATGATTATTTATTTGCATTTCCGTTTCGGAAATGCAAATGATTTATAATAAATTTGCATGATTATTTATTTGCATTTCCGTTTCGGTTTTACATATTCTTGCACACAATAATTATAGTTTGAAAACTAGTATAAATACAAGGCAAGATGATGAAACCCTCATTAACGTTTAGTAGTAGTAATTCAGTGAAGGATCAAATACGTTACAAATGTGTCATATGGCAATTCCGTTTACTTCTTTGGTATATGTCGTTTTACATTTATCTTTCCAGGAGAGTGAAACATACATTAATTCTGACTGTTCCTTACGGATAACTTGCAACAGTAACGTACTTACAAGTGAGAGGTACAGCTGTAGTGAGGACGCAACCTGCGAGAAGCGAAATAATATCCATCGATGTTACTGTAACGAATGGTTTGAAGGCAATGGTGTAACATGTACCCGTAGTGGACCGAGAGATTGTTCTGATCTTTTCGCAGCCGATAGAAGAAATAACGGAAAATATACCATTTATCCCGCTGGAAGCTCTGGGTTTGAAGTCTTTTGTGAAATGTCTAATGGGGGATGGACAGTAAGTTTAGGCTATTGAGAAACAAAAGCTTTATCATATTAATTTTTTTTTTTCATATGACAGGGCTTCCTTTACTAATATTTAAATAAAATAATTCAAGGAGTAGATTAAATTTATTCATCGTCTTATCAGTTTAACTCAATCCTATTATTGAACTACACCAGTTACTTTCTGTAAATTATTGTAGCACAATGAGACATTTTATACACTACACATGCTTTTGATACACTCGTATATTCTCTTTATAGATTTTGCAACGACGTACAAGTAGCTCCGTCAACTTTTATCGAAAGTGGAATGAGTACAAGAACGGTTTTGGAATTCCCACAGGAGACCACTGGATTGGCAACGATAAAATATACAAATTGACAAACCAAAATTCATACCAACTTCTAGTAGAAAAGACAAACAAGGAAGGATCAACATACCACAGCCGTTATGGATCTTTTAGAATCAGTAATGAGAGAGACAAATACCGACTGTCATTGGGTGGCTACAATGGAAATGCTGGTATGTATTGTGATAACTGTCAATCATACGCAGACTTGTAGTTATTGCGTAATCTGATCCTAACATAACTACCTGTAGTCGTTATCACACTGTAGGATTTTTACTCGTACATATACTCAGGTCATGTTGTAAATCTAGTGTAGAGACTAATGTAGAACTATATACTAGACATCGTGCTTAGAGTACCGTACTAATTGCTTATTGTACAATTGCTTTCGACTTTAGTATGTGTATGTATATTTATATATTGTTACATCGTGATATACTATATCAATCATCTTCAATATATTTTTCCATTTACTTAGTGAATTTTCACTCATGTAGTAGACACGATAAAGAGTAACAACTAGTATGGAAGCGATGCAACAGTTTTCTTTGTTATTAAAATATATTATTAAAGAGTTAAATCATTGAATTTCAGTAAATATGCTTGATCGTTTCCGAACGAGAAGAAAATTAAGTTTCAGTTGACAATTCAATATTACTTCATGGAATTTATTTAAAAGCCAATAATACTACAATAAAAACCAAAAAAATAGTGCGACATTTTGTTGAGTGATCAGTCCACAAAAAATTGCATTTTTTACCTTCCCAAAGAGCAGTAACTGACTTGGATCATATAGTTATGAGCTGTATCATTTGTATCGTCTTTATCGCTGTATCGTCAGATAAAAGTTAATCAGTATTTCATTGATATTAAATAAAAGTAAAAACGTCAGATGAAATATAACACGTTTCACTGGAGACGATGATTACAAAGATGAAAAAATCAAACACTAAACATCTTTTCCTCTAATATGCAAACCTACTATGCTGCAAAGTTAAAACTTTACTTTTCAACAAGCAGAAAATGTGTACTTCAAATAGTTAGATGTTTACATTTCTACTCATCTCCCACGAACCTTTAAAATTGCTTTATTATAAAATATTCGTTGCAATAGTTAAAATAATGGTATGAATTATACTATTGATATAATTAACGGTGTTATTAACTAAAGTTCATAAACGAACGGTCAGAATTGGAACAAAATAACAATACAAAGCATTCCCTAATTATTTGTTATTTTCCAGGTAACAATGCTATGGGGGCAAATTCAGGGCATCGATTCAGTACACACAATGAAGACAATGATGGATCGAGTACCTTCGACTGCGCAGAAAAACACCGAGGTGGCTGGTGGTATCCAGATGATGGTAGTACGGGCTCTACCAACCACTGCTACACATTCAGCAAAAGCGAAGCTACAAGTCGATACGAGTACTCTGGTTGTAAATGTCATAATGACTGTGGCAGTTATCATTATTGTCCTTCTAGTCATCCACATTTCAAATGTTATGATTGTGACGGCTGTGGTTATATTTTTTGTTACACATATAATAACTACAAAAAAAGATGTTGTGCAAACATAAACCCGATCTATGAAACAACCTTCTATTCATGCGGCAACTCCAATCTCAACGGTGACTACTCGTTCAGCGATAACCGCGGTATCTTCTGGAAAAATCTTCAAGGTTCCGACTGCGGTATAAAAACAACAACAATGAAAATACAGCCAAGTCAATGATCAAAGTAGTAAATCAGAAGCATTGAAGGTAACACGGATCGGAAAAATTACAACATATGTAAAATAACGTTTTGTCGAAAATTAATAGAATAAGAAAACCAAAGTGAAAAAAGACAGCAATGAGTCAAACAGTCTTGTAAAGTCATTACATATCATGTACATTATCCTTAACATGTGGCAGGTTTATGCAAAGGTGATCATCTGTAGAATTCCAATGTTACATTATGTTATGGTCAAAAATATAAATGACGGTGCATTAATTTTCCATGGGAATAGTTAGCACTGCATGGAGCTCAATGCCGTCTGATACTCCCATACTTTGTCACTTTTTCGATTAATGCATTGATTCAAAATGTTTTTCTTTAAATAATATCTTAAATCACTGAGAATAATGCACAATGAAGCAAAATAAAATAAATCAGTATGTTGACTTGTAATATTGTGTTTGTATATTAAATAGAAGCAAATTGCAATTTGATGACATCGCCTAGGAACGATTAACCTTATACATTTTGATGTGCTTTCTGTGTTGTTGAATTATTATCTCTGGAGAATCGGTTTTACTGTCTATACATCAAATTAAAACATACTGTTATATTCAGAAGAAAAAAAACCTACCAAAACCACCTAACAGTGAAATACTAAGGTCATATATCAGCTTTGATAACTAAAGAAGTGTTTACATTCATACGAAGTTGATCATATGTTCTTGGCGACATTATTTGACAACATAAATATTGCAATAGACTCACTAACTTTTGTCATTAATCTGTATTGCCTTTCATTCTCACTATCTCATCTCCATCGAATACGCAAAAATATAATGTGGCATTTTGTTGACCTTGCCATCTGCTTTTCCGAAATACATTAACGACCGTTCAACAAATTCCTACTTAAGTGCGATAAACACTTGAACATCCCCGCCAGCCCTTGTCGGTCCACACTCATGATAAGCACAGTGTTGTTGACAATGCGCTTGGCTAAAATGTACACATATGGGGAATTTTCTCGCCATGTCATCCTTTGCGAAGATTGAGAACATAAAATAAAAGCATGAAAAAAATGACAACTGTAAGAAAACAGTTAACTAAACAAAGGCTCAAAGCGTATTAAAGTTACAAAAAAGATTGTACTTGTAGTCGAGGTGGGGGAGTAAATTCAAGCCAAACGTAGATTTTACTGTTATCAAGAAAGGAATCCATCAGTGCGGAAGATACTTTATTATTGATATCTTGATTCACAACATTTTTCTCACGTTAATTTCTATATATGCCTCATACATCGACACCCAATATTTCTTTACAGACATCGCCGACAAAGCAAATTCTTTTTAAGGGGCGATTCCATTCTTTTTTAGGGGAGACTCTATCAGTGGTCAGCAAAATAATAACTGTAAGGCACGTTATGAATGTATTGCATTGATGGGTATCTTGATCTCATTGACGTGTGGAGAGAAAGGAAACCGTTGTGGAAAAGTTTACACGGAGTT